>NC_133788.1:19005069-19035005 GCF_003597395.2 Chelonoidis abingdonii
AGGCGGCCGGCGGTAATTCCTCTGATTCTTCCTGTCAAGGTAGGTGGCCGGCAGAAGACAGATGCATCATGGAAGTGAATACCTGGGTGCGAGATGGTGTCGGCCAGGAGGGCTTTGGCTCTTCGACCACGGATGCTTGCGGGAAGGACTGCTAGGCAGAGAGGCGTTCACCTTTCGAGGAGGGAAAAGACGCCTATATTTGCACACAGACTTGGCTAACGCTAAGGAGAGGGCTTTAACTAGGTTCGATCAGGGACAGGGTAGCAAAGCCCACAGGTAAGTGGGGAAAGCGGAAGACCTAGAGATGGGTCAGAAACAGAGGGAGACGAGGCTATAATGCAGAGAGAAAGGAGGGTTGGGCAAAAACTGGGAGGCGAGATCCAAATCAGTATCTTAGACATGCCTATTATACAAATGGCGAGAAGTATGGGTAATAGCAGAAGAACTGGAAGTGCTAAACTAAATACAAACTAAGACATTGTGTGGCATCACTGAAACTTGGTGGGATAATATCAGTGATTGGAAGAATTTGGTGTGGCAGGGTATAGTTGCTCAGTGAAGGATAGACAGGGATAAAGGGAGGAGGTTGGTTCCTTATATATTAAAAATGTACACACCTCTGGACTAGGTGGAGATGGACATAGAGACGCGAAGTGTTGAGAGTCTCCTGGGTTAGGATAAAGGGGAAAAAACAAGGGGATGTCGTGCTAGAGCTATCTAACTACAGGCTACCTAACCAGGTCGGAAGACGGTGGATGAGGCTTTTTTAAAACAACTAACAAAATACGATCCAAAGCCCAAGATTTGTGTGTGAGGGTGGACTTCAACATCAGATATATGTTGGAAAGATAACACTGGCGGGGGCCAGACTATTCCTAATACAGGGTAGTTAAACACTGGAATAAATTGCCTAGGGAGGTTGTGGAATCTCCATCTCTGGAGATATTTAAGAGTAGGTTAGATAAATGTCTATCAGGGATGGTCTAGACAGTATTTGGTCCTGCTATGAAGGCAGGGGACTGGACTCGATGACCTCTCAAGGTCCCTTCCAGTCCTAGAGTCTATGAATACTGGATTTAATATCACTCAGGCCTGCTCTTCTCTTTCCCCCCCTCACCTCAGCTACAGATGTGAAAGGATGGTTGAAGGGACAGCTCCTATCACACACAGTGATTTTAGACACTGCAGATGCTAACTGAAATAATTTAATTTTTCACCATATTCTTCAACTACATCCAAGTGAAAGACAGAAACTTAAACTGCAGCTTTCTTTAAGTTTCAGGAATCATAATAAAATGTGTAAAGGCTACCTTACCTTGCAGGAGTTAACATCAGCCAATGTTGCACAGTAACTCTGAAAATTGTGCTGTGAAATGGGTGCAATGCCCTAAAGCAAGGTAGATATATTGCAGAGCCTGAAACAGTTAAATGAGGAAAAAATGAGGGTAAAAAAAGTGAAAGTAAAGCTGTTATATACAATTTATGGACATGAAACCATGCATGGAACAAGCAGAAGCTGAGATAAAGATCAGAGAGAAATCCGCCAATAAGTAGTCTTGAAAAACAATGGACAACTAGTAACAAATTCCATCTCTTCAATAAAATGTAGATTTTATTTTTTTAAAGTCGCTAAAAATGTGGCTTCTTTGGTCCCCTTTTGTGTCCTCAAAACAACATCTCTTGCGCCAAGCATAAAGCATCAAATTAAAATCACTTTACTAGTTTTATTATGCTTCTAAATAGAATAAGGCAAAAGACACAGCTTTAGAAACTGGCAATAGGCCCTCCTTTTCAATCAGCATTGGCCAGAAAGGGGTCATCTTAGTATCATAGGACCTAACCAAGCACTCGGAAATCACTGGAAAGAATCCAGTTACTTCAGTTGGCATTGGATCAGGTCCTCAGTGCCAGTCAAGACACACATGGGACTTCCGACATATTGTTTAGTTCCATCATTTTTCTTGGCTTTTGTTTAGATATTTATACAGAATTTGGGTTAGCAAATATGACAGCATAATGTTCCCAACAGCCTTTTCATGTCTTTTTTTAAGGTTTCTTTTGTAGTTAACGTAATTGAAGATGTTGGGCTCAAACAAATTAAGACTATACTTCCACAGGAAGAGAATCCCCTACCCTCAAGAATATTGAGTAAATGCTATGTAGAAAGTGAGCACCAGTATTCATTTACAAACATCTCTCTAGTTTACCAGCCTATTTAGAAGCCTAGCTAGCTCACACGCCACTTGATAGTTTTCTGTCCCATTTCTTGATGTTCTTCACTCTTGGATCTTAGCCATAATTATGACATTTAAAACAATCACATTTCATTCCCTAGGTCATTAAAGATGGTAAAGACTATGCAGATAAATGAAAATTATACATAAAACCATATAACCTTGACTTTTCCCCAGCATTTTCATACATCACCTAAAAGGGAAAAATATTCTTTAATAAAACATGCAGGTTGCAAACAAAGGTATCCCAACCTGCAAACACTTAAACATGTGAATAAAGTTACTCATGCAAATACTCCCATTCAAGTCAATGGCAACACTAATATGAGTGGAGTTATTTGCATGCTTTAGAGTCTGCATGATTGTCCCAAAAGCATTTAATGAGTAAACATCACTATCAAATAGATGTTTATGCAGGAACAGGAAAAAGCCATCCAGCATATTATCCAACCTACACTACCCATAATTTTAGTAAGTAATTATTAGGTCTCAAAACAAAATGCGAAAGTTCCAATGTGACAGCAAGAACTGTAACTTGAGGTGTGACAATCTAATTTTCATATTTAATTTCCAAAATTCACCTTCTGACTCCACAAAGGTAATGGTTTCTCATTTATTTCCTTACATCTCACAAACAGACACTGTGGAATGTTTATCTCTTATCTGGATATTGTCATTTTACTGTCTCAAACTTCGTAAAAAAAGCATCTCACTAGGGAGGAAATCAGTCAGCATTAGACCTAGTAGGGAAACCCTGCACTTGCTCAATGTCTATAGCTCTTACACAGTTCCAGATGTTCAGCACATTAATAATGTACTAACTCAAAAACTCTTTTTGAAACTTTAGAATGTGCAAATTGCATTAAAACCTCTTTGCCCTCATTAATGGTATTGTTACAATCCCAGTACTCTGGAAAATGTTTTTTGGCATTTGTTTGACTTTGTAATATTGCCATTTACTCATTTTAACAGCTAATGCTCAAATCTTAATGCTTTTAATAGGCCTAGGGAAACAGACTACCATCTTCTGTAAATTTATAGACCTAATTCATTAAATAAGTAAAAGTTGTCAGAAGGTTTTTAATCTTCCTCATTTTTGTCAGAGTCAGGAAGAAAACAAAGCCTGTTTGTTAGATTTCTTAAATTTATTTACAAGAACTATGTGTACAAAGGTTGTTCGTGGGGAGTTCCTCTGATGGAAACCTTGTCATCACCTTTCACTTTTAGTAATAGATAAATTTCAGAAGAAACTGAAAAATTTACTATCCACCAATTCAACTCTCAAAAAATGTATTTCTACTAAGAACTCACAAACCCCAGTAAGATATAAGGTCTCTCAAACTAAGAAGAGCCAGACATACAGAATTAATACCAAAACTGCATTCTTAGCTCGCCTGCAGTACACTGGGATGGCCCAATTGGTAGCATCCCTCTGGACCAGCAGACAATACGCTCAAGGCCTTGCACTCTCATCAAATGCAGATACTGTAGTGCAACACCAGAGAAGTGCAACACTGACCAAGGTTGAATCGAGTGAACTTCTACTTTTCCCTAGTGACAGCTTAGATTGAATTTAAAGGTTCTCCTAGTCTTTTTTGGAGTAGCAGGGGATAGCCCCATTCTTTTGGCCACCAATCCCTCACTTAATAAAACTAATTAACAACTCCAAGACTGTTTGTCAAGGAGTGTGTACTACTGCCAAGAATTTAATGACTGACATACATAAACAGTCACTATATAGCTGCTTGATCCTTCACAAATGAAAGGAACTAAAATAATATCTAAGCACACATCACCACCACCCATTCTTCTCAGTTCTCATGAAACAGGACTATGATGAGCTATGACACAAACATAATAGGATGAGTTCTAAAGGACTTAATCCCAAAATCTGAATTAAGAGCTTCTGACAATCTACCATGTAAAGATGTACCTGAAAAATTAAATTCAGTATTTGTTTTAAAGCAAAATAAGTACCTGTAGAAGTGCCAGATAAAATATACCTGAAGTCCATTATGCACACAGCAGGTACAGTACAGAGATTAGCAATGCATGCTTCTCCCCCACTGTCTTATTAATGTGACTCAACCCTGACCTCTGTTAGTAAAGGATAAACCAGTAAATGCCCATACAATCTTTAATACCTCTCCCAAGACTGCTTACTTGAGTGCAGAGTAGTGCCAATTCAAAATGTGGGGATAGGTTCACTAGTGACTGGATTGAAACTATCTAATTTATCTCACAACAGACAACTGTTCAGCAACCAATGGTTAACTTATTTTGGTCACTACAAAACTTGTACCGAAATTGAGCTAGTGATCAAGAGGTGAAAGGTTCCAGGTTGTTAACAATCCCCTTAGACCATTTATTCCATACACTAAATGACAGTTACACACATCCAGAAGTTATAAGAAAATGAGCAATACGAAGTTTTAAATAAGTCATAATTACAATAGACAGTGCTGCTGAACTAAAGCAATGTTTTTCACTTTGATTAATCAATACTTCTGGCAAGATATGAAAATCACCATTTCCATGAATGCTACTTATCCAGTGTTTGCAGGATCAGGCCATAGAAAACACTAAAAACTCCAAAAGTTTGTAACACATACAGTACTTACAGAAAAAGAAGCAAAAGGGAGAAAAAGTTTGAGTTATTCAACGAAGAAAATAAAGGAGCAAGCTAAAGAGGTTCTCTGCTTTGTACTAGAGATTTATGATCCAGTTATAGAAATTTAAACACAGAACTACTTCTATAGTTCGTTCCAAGTAAACCTCAATGAGATACCACCCCAGAACCTGCTTACAATGGATATACCAAACCTAATATGGACATTTTGAAACTATCCAATTCTGTGATCTCATGTTACCATGACAACATTATGGTCTCAAAAACAAACCACCATCATCCTCCATAAGTTTGGAGGTCTCTAATAAAAAGTGAGCATTATATAGAGTCAGAATGAGATACTTATCCTAATAGTTCCAAATTCCTGATGTACTGGTTTTACATGCAACATTAGCCCCATAATGTAATGACTAGACACAGCAGAGAAAATAGTTTAGATTGTGCTAATTATTTTGAAATCAGTAGTGGATACAAAATGTACCTTAAGGGAAACGGTTTATGCATCAGACTCATAAAGGTGTAAAAGGTAATGAAGCCAAGTCTGCACTGGACATAAAAAAATATCCAAGTCTGGACTCTGGCACCAGACAGACATCTTTCCAAAAGCATTTAGTGGAAACCTTGATAGCCACAAGAAAAACTATGAAAACTTTCTTCTATGCATTCAAATGTTTTCTTACTAGGTTCTAAAACATTAGATGCAACTACTGACATCAGTAGCAGAAACCACATTTTTCTTAACAAGAACACAATATTTCAAGTCATACAACCTTTGTCTCTCCGAAACAGTGCAAGTTTTTGCACTTAAATGACTTATAAAACAGGACTGAATGAATGTCTAATGGCAAAGTAGTGAAACAATTTCACTCTCCCAGCTGCACAAGAGAGAACTTTTCAAGTTTCATTTTTGAACTGAATGTGTCCCAGAAGAGAACAATTTAGTTTATAATGTTCAGCTTCTGTAGAAGTATTCATTAGTGAAGAGCTGGCCTGCCGGGCAAAATCAACTACGATTTTTTAAAAAACTTTCCTGCAAAACTCTACTCTTTGATTATTCCCAACAGAAAACTCTTGGATATCTGTTCTCAAGCAAGTGCATACAATTACCACTTTGAAAGCCAATACATTTTCCTAAATTCTTTCATACTTCGCTTTATCTTCCTATTTGAAGCCATTTTCCCCCAAATGAACACTGCTCACAACCAAGCTATGAGATATGTATCAGCTGTCTATAACTGAGGACACTGAAAGTCCATTCCTCTCTCTAGATTTAGAATTATAGCAATTCAAAGAAAGCTTATGATACACATATCATGACAGACTCTTGTTTTGACCAACCACTAAAATCTCCAGTTCTTCATAGAGGGAGTTTCATGTTAAAATGTACTGCATCAACAAGAAATATCAGATTTAAATCAAGATTCAAGACCAATATGTGAAGTAAAGATGTTGCTGCAGCTTGATTCTGCTTCTAAGATCATTTGGTTTTGCAATAAGCCACAAAAAGAAAAGGGTAGAATTCAGGACAGGTATTAACAAAAACCCTCTTTTAAATAATCTGTCAGACAATTAGTCAAGATTCAAGAAATTGACTATTTCAAAACCTTGTTGCAAACAAGTATCAACTCCCTTTTAAAAGTTTTAATCAACAGATTAATAAGTCAAGTTTGCAGAATACTGGTGAGTTGTACATTTGTAAATGAACTACTTATAAGGGAATGAATGTATTCTCCGAGTTACTGTATCTCTTACCCATCCCTGTGTACAAGTTCCAGGTATTGCAATTTCTGGGTACATTTGGAACCTGAGGTGGTATGAACTTTCAGAAAAATCCACACCTCCTGTGAATTGCACCTAATGATATTTTTATCTTTATCGCTTGATATCAAGTTTAATTCCACCTGTGATGGTGACCTAAAAGTGTGTTTATTAAATTCATCTGATTAAGGAGATTACTATTTCAAGAACTGAGTTCACCTCAGAATTGGGTAACCTTCTAGGCTTCTCCCTGGTGGAACCAGAATTTCATTAGTTACCTTATATCTCTAGAAGTTAGCATTATTCATTTCCTTTTTTTCTCCTTTACTTTACCTATTGTAATATTATGACCTATTTATTCTGAGTATCCCCTTTTCCCCAACTATGTACATGCCTGGTGAAGGGCATATGAACTACCAGCAAGAAAGACACTGCTCCCTTTTAGATTAAGATCGGTTGAGAACCTTCTCTAGGATGTAAATCCAGCCTCACCAGAAAAGAATTTGTCTGAAGTGAGAGGCTATGGGAGAGAAGGTACTTGCAGGAACTGAAAGGATGTAGGCCAGATATTTTATGCCAGAATATATTTGTTTTATCTCTTATATTGTAGGTTGTTGTGTTCAAAAGTAAATAATATTTCAAAATTATTAACCTAGAGTCAGTACAACATGATCATGTTAGGGGTCTGATCGCAAACAACTCACATATCAACATGTCTAGCAGTTGACAAACATGATTCACACGAATACCTACAACTGTAAGGGACCTCTCAAGAAGTGTCATCTAGGCACATTCCCTTCACTCAAGGCATGGACTTATATACTAGACCAATTCCTGACAGTGTGGTCTAACCGATCTTAAAAATCTCCATATGGATGGAGATTCCACAACCTCCCTATCAATGTATTCCAGTTGCTTCACCACCCTCACAGTAAGGAAGTATTTCCTAATGTCCAATCTAAACCTCCCTTGCTGCTATTTTAGCCCATTGCTTCTTGTCCTATCCTCAGAGGTTAAAGAGAAATAAATTTTTCTTCCTCCTCCTTATAACAACCTTTTACATACTTGAACACTTATGTCCCCCCTTCAGTCTTCTCTTTTCCAGACTCAACAAACCCAATTTTTTCAACCTTCCCTCATAGGTCATGTTTTCTAGATCTTTAATCCTTTTTGTTGCTCTTCTCTGGACTCTCTCCAATTTGTCCCCATCCTTCCTGAAATATGGTGCCCAGAACTGGACACAATACTCCAGCTGAAGCCTAATCAGAGTGGAGTAGAGTGGATAATATTTTAAAACTGTTTTGAAAAATATGAACAAGTCACAAGCCTTGTACATTCTTTTCCATTTTAAAAATACACCCCAAAACAAAAAATGGCTCAATTGCTGGAAATTATATATGGCTAAAAGGTCTCATGTGAATGCAATATAACAAAGGATTGGTGGCTTTTCAGATATTATCTATTCTACTTGTGTCATGATCACTACTGGTTTTGCTATTGATCTGTCAAAGCAAAATGATTCCATATGGCACCATAGTTACAGAATGAACCTCAAAGAATTATCAGTTCTGTATTGTAATACACAATAATACAACTGCTGTGAAAATTACAGTTAAAAAGCAGCAATTACAGATGTAAATACACAATAGGTTTCAGATAAAATAGTTTTAAGGCATGAATCAAGTTCAACAATTTCTAAGAAGCTCACAAGAAAAAAACACCCTAAACTATTTTATGTCATTTTAGATTAGAACCCATGACATAGATGAAATCTCTTCTACACACACTATACAAAGCTATTTGGTACAGCATACTGTACACTACACACCACCACCCTACAACTGTCAAACAGAACTTTGCCAGACCAACTGAAAAGTTAAAACATATTGAAAAAGGTCCTGAATATCACATGTAGAGGAAATATGATTAAAAAGTCTGAATCAATGTAAGACATTTGCCTTTTGAAAGGTAAAGGAGGAAATGAAGAAAGAGGAAAACAAAGAAAACTATGTATTATGCTTCAATTAATTAATAATTTTCTTTTTATTACTGAAGCTTGTAAACTGAAAAACTCAAAACACTTTTGAACAATTGTCTTATTTTTAAATTTTATTTTAAAAGTTATGAAATCAACAGGAACTCTTAGAAGGGACTAAAATATTACAATTTATTGTAAATAGATCCCAAAGAAAGGTCAGTTAACTCATCATGATGGATCATCACTAAAATTTATAAGCATTAGCATTCTTTTCCTTGCTGGGTACTTTGATTTTGATATGACACATATTGAATGAATCATCTCAGATGCAGGCACCAGGCAAGATATATCTTAATGCAGACAGGTCGGCGACATGAACCCTAATGGCCCTTATCTTAATCTTGTTTAAAAGCATCTTAGATTTCTGAGTAATCTTTTCACTTTCTGAAATTCTCTTTTATAGAGTGTTTTTGCTAGAGTTGCTACTGATTTTAACATAAATGCATTTTTGTTGCATAATATCATCAGTTTATTTTCCAGTAATGTATTAACCTTCAAAAATTGTCTAGACTTGCATTTTAATAAATGTAAAATTTATCCAAATTTAAAAAAACACTTTCAAAGTAAAAGTGACAGAATTTTGGTTGTCTGTACATTACTGCAGGTTCAATATGTAAGAACGGGATGTGAAGCTATGAGAGAATTGTGTGAGATGCATTGTTTCCATCTCACATGTATATTTTACTATACTGGGTTATTAATCTCAGATATCTGGCACATGTAATACACAGCATTTTTTTAAATAGGGGTTTTATTAAGAAAAGTCTTGTTTTGATTTACGGAAATACTATTTGAATATGGTAAAAAAAATCAAACCTCCCTACTCGAGTTTTCCCACAGTGCAACACATTCATAGGGCTAGAGTGTTGACACTGAGGTGGTAGGGGAGCACTAGGCACTTTGAGATAGAGCTACTTCAATTCTGGTCTGTGCGCTGCAGTGTGGACGCCACAGAGCATTAGGTTTGAGAATGGGTCAGAAAATCCTTAACCTAGGGTTAAAATGCAAGTAGATGCTCAAGCCCAGGGTTTCCATGACACGTGTCAGCTGACTTGAGTCCCACTAACTCTAGGCTTACACTGCTGTGTAGACATACCCTAAAAGACTAACACACTTTAAATCCAGTAACAGTTCTCTGAATATACAATGTATGACAAAACTGTCTCTCCCTCCCACACACACTAATTTTCCTTTCTTTTTGTGAGCATGTTGATATAAAATTCTGTGGCAAACAAGGTCAAACTTATGGTGATCTATTGAAATACACAGAAGCTGAACTTACTTACCAGCCAAACAACTCCTTCCCTCAGGTTAAGCCATTTTATAAGGCTATTTTACTTAGAAAATTTTAAATCTGTAAGTAGGTATTTATTGATATTTCATATATAAACAGAATTAAACTACTTCAGCATCCCTCTAAATTTTATATTAAAAACTAACGTTTTATATGCTGTTTATTCTTAATACCTTATTTGTACGTGCACACACACACACACACAGTATTGCTCAAAGGCCTTGATCATGATTGGAGCTTCATTGTGCTAGCCTCTGTACAAACATACAGGTAGACATGGTTCCTGCCTCACAGAACTACCATATAATTGAAAACAAGATGCAGTAAGTGAATATAACAAGCAATAAAAGGGAAGAGCAAGGGAGGACAAAAGTAGCAGTAATTATAATAAGAAATAATAATAATAATGTGTGTACATGAGCTAACAATATATACCACTTGACTCCAAAAATCCTTTAAACATTTTTATTTATTTAAGAAAACTCATAACCCCTCTTAGGTGTCAGCTTAATAATTTCCTGCCTCGCTATCCTCACAAGAGAGAATGACCTGGGCTCGCTTATGTTATGTCAGTTAGTTAGTTCCCTATATAGGATCATAGATCACAGCACAATAACAAAAATGTAGCAGATGGAATGTCTATTCCATACCCATACAGGTGCATGATATCTTACAAAAATAAGACAATTCAGATTGTGTGTTTGTGGTATCTCTCTCTCACACACACACAAAACCTCTTCACAGCTGAAAGGCTACGAAGAGTAGAAGTTCTTAGTATTTAGTATTATGTTCAAAGTGAAACTTCATACTCAGAGGGTGAATTTTTTCTGCTACGAGAAATCAAGTGGGGATTTTTTGATACAACTGTTTATGGCTCTGGTATATTGGACATAATCAGCATACAAACACACACTAATCTTAGATGTCAATTCTGAATCTTCCTTTTTAGGGAATGTTACTGAACAACTGGCAGATGAGGCAGGTAAAACGTGAACTGGAATTCTCAGATACTCTTGACCCCGTTCGAATCTGATTTTAAACCATAACTTGGTGCAAATATTGTGCTGATCTTGGTTAACAATTAAATCACAGGTGTTTTAGATGCATTGTTTTAGATCTTTCAGCAACCTTTGATACTACTGCCAATGAAGATATTGTTGATGTACCTGCAGATACTAACAGAAAATAGATGGGAGTTGTGCTTTAGTGGTTCCATTTCCATTTTTTCCTTTCAGAGGGAGGTACTGCCACATTCACCCAGGGAGCTCTCTCATGTATAAAGAGGTTTCTATTCTCACTCTTCTTTTTCATCCTTTATCTATGTAATTAGATTTCTAAAAGCACCTATCTGAGGAAAAAAGGAAGGGAGGGTGGATAACAGTAAAACAATTTCAGCTGCATTGCCCTCAATCTGATGATGGTATATTTTCTCTGACGCTTGGATGAGAGCTAGATGACAGAGGATCAGTCTGGATAAGGTAGCAGTGGTGCTAGTGGAAAAAGGGAACATCGTGCTCCAGCTATTTAGTATGGATATCAGTGCACTTGTGGCTTCCAGATGGACTCCTGCAATAAGCTGTATGCGCTCTTGAAGACCACTCACACTTTAAACTAGTACAAAATACAGCTCTCCACCCATTTTGCTGAGAATATTACACCAGTATTCTATAAAGAGTCTGTGGCTTCAAACTGGTTTCTGGGCACAATCCAAGGTGCTGACTGTTAAATCTACAAGTGGTTTGGGTATTGGCTATGTAATGAACCATCTCTGTCTTCATGCCCCATTCCATAAGTTTAGAGAAAAAGTTCCCAGAAATTTATTCTGGTGGATTGCAATTAGGGTGTTTCTCACCGAGGACTTGCAGGGAGCAACAGTCTTGAAATATTTGCCCACTAATCAAACAGAGAACAAAAAAGCCCTAGTTTGCTGATTATACTTTTGCTTCAGGAAGATGATTCAGGGAGTTGGACTTTCATTTACAGCTTAGTGTCAAGTTGACATTCTCAGTGAAATTATGTTTTAAATTATGTTTTTGAATGTATGTGCATGTCTAAAGGCTGTGAAAGATACATTTTTTTTAATGCAAAAAGATGTCACTCCTTTAGATGAGCAGGAGGACATTTCCACTGAATGAGGGCATTGTATTTCTGCCATAGATGTTGCTAAATACTGCACACAATTGCTTCATTGGGGCTTCATTCCAAAAGAGCTCTTCCAGC
Source organism: Chelonoidis abingdonii (assembly GCF_003597395.2). Classification (NCBI taxonomy): domain Eukaryota; kingdom Metazoa; phylum Chordata; order Testudines; family Testudinidae; genus Chelonoidis; species Chelonoidis abingdonii. Next base: position 19,017,243 of record NC_133788.1, read on the forward strand.
TTGGAGTCTGAACATTCAGAATTTATGAAATCATAGTTAATAGAAAAAGGCACAGTTGACAAATATATTTCAATTTAATTTTTAATTGTAAATATATAGGCTGCATGCTGAACAATGAATATTCATCATGAAATCTCTACTTCCCATTGTTCACAACTGACAAACACTAAAATCTCATGTCTGAGATATTTCAATTGTGTGAAAATATATACAGATTTATATATTCTCAATGTTTTGTTAGACCAACAGCATACTTTCTGTGCAAGCATAGTGTTCTATCATCATATCACAGTGGTACCTTCAGGAATGAAAAAGTGTCTGTTCCTTTTAATATATTTATATTTACCTTCTCCAGGCAAGAATCTGTCACAAAGAAGGAAGAATCAGAATACAGATTATTTATACAGAATTTTCAAAGTATTACTGATGATTGACAACTGTAATTTACAGAAATTATTCATATGAGATGTATAAGGAGAAAACATTTTTAGTGGGATATTATACGCTTCTTTTACAAGGAAATATGATACAAGAAAAGTTAAAGAATGAATCAAGCTTAGCAAACTGAATAATAAAATATGTAACTACTATATCTATTCTTTTATTAGTCCAGTTAATATGACAAAATATATGGAAAGAGAGAGAGAAAATACAGCTGATATTAAGGGTTTTGGAAACTATCTTCTCTGCTTGTCAAAAACTTCTTCTTAAACGGGTTACTATAAAGTAGTTTGGGCTCAAAATTTTATATACATTAAAATTGTTACAGTATGGTGGGGTAATGTCCTACAGATCAGTGTTTCTCAACCTTTTTGATATCAGGGACCTGCTTGCTGCCTTCCTAAACTGTCAGGGAGATCTCAGGGACTGGTGCCAGTCAACAGACCAGTCACGGAGAAACACTACTACAGATTCTAAACATTTATTTAAGGACCAGACATGAGTGGAATGAGGTCAAATCACCACTACAATTCAATGGAAGTAGGAGAAACTTGCAAGAGGCACTGATTCCCCCCCCCCCCCAAAGGAAAGTATATCTAAATTGAAATTTGCAACTGACAGAAAAATTGAGGCCTTTAATGGATGCTTTTTGCACCTGTTAGCACTGGAAGCAATAAATATGATGCTAGTTTCCATAGCAACGAGCATTGGTCACATAAATTCCTCCTGAGATGTTTTATCAGCAGCAGCCAGCTTCCTCCCTACATGGTTAGTTTAATGCAGTCTTTGACTGGCATCTCCTTATTAGCACATCAACATTTTCAAACTTGCTGCTACTTGTTCTTAAGGTCAGGGCACATGAAGTCTGGGGCGTTTCTTTTCTGATAAACTTTTTATGTGATCTGGAGTATGTCACTGTATTTCTTGGCACCTCAATTTCCACAGCAGTAAAATGGGGATAACACTTTCCTACCTCACAAGGTTTTGGAAGGACACATTCATTAATGTTTGTGAAGTAATTTGAAATCTTCAGAGAGAAGTGTACTTACTTACATTATAGCTGACTCCTAATTATTTCTTTCCAGACTGGGGGGATTCAGGTGGTTTCATTTGCTCCACTTTTGCCACAAATAATTTTTATTTCTGACACCATGTAATAAAGGTGCAACACATGGGTACTGATAATAGACTACTCCTTATTTCCTGGCTCTAGTCACTTGACATTGTATAGTTACAAACTGCATCAAGTAGCATAGTTCCTTCACCTCCCAAATCCAATAACTACTATTACAATAGCCATTCTTTACACTTAGGCCTGAGTGTTAAATTATAGCTTCAGAGCTCTCCCCAAAAAAGGCAATATGCAGATATTTTATAAACTCTAATATTCAAAGGCTCGTTTCAACCTGACACCTTCTCTTTATATAAATAAGGAAGAAAACATTTAAAGTGCTAGATAAATGAAATACATATGTGCTTTTGTGGGAAATTAAATTAATTCCATTTATGAAGTAGCAGCTCCTGATGCTTTGCCCTTCAAGAATTATAAAGCTGATTAACATGTTTCAAAAACGAGACATGCACATTTATTTAGCAAATCTCCACAATGTCTTAAACTTCAGATGTATTAAACTTCTCCTGTGCACCTCAGTTTCCCTCTGTACTTTGTACTACTGTGCACTGAGTACGAAGGGAAAAGACAAGATGTTGGACTCACATAACTGCCTGGCTGGAAACCACAGTCACAAACCAACTGAATAGGGGCTCCACATGTGAACGAAAGATCCAAAAGAGACACTGGAAACACCAACTGGTGGGATAGTCCCACCTAGCAACCAACGGGCCAAGAGGAGATTTTTCCTCACCTCTCAATAGGGAAACAGAGCAATGGCCTTGCACTGGTGAACAAAAGGATACAGTGACAGGTGTCCATGCCACAAACTGGACTCACAGAGACAGCACCTCTCACCTGGGCCTGACAAAGGGAGGGATAGAGAAAGGAAAACCAAGATGGTTCCTACAGCAGCATGGCTCAAGAGATCCCTGGTGTTGGGGACCTTTGCTTTCCTATGTTAACCTGAGGACTTCCTGACGCAGTATTCTGTTGACTAACAAGGATATTTCAAAAGCCCATTTCCCATATTTCTCTACTGCTGCCCCTTTTTATGCCATTTCTTTCATTCTGCATCGGGCTGTCTTGTACAACTGGGTAATTAATATGGTCAAAAAATGGAGAAAAAGCTTAGATTTTGTAAACTTATCACAGGTGTAAGAGGAAATTTCTCTCCATCATCATGTACAGCATTGCATAATTGCCAGCTTGCAGTTAGAGGTTCTCTGTCAGGATTTTCAGAGGCAAGATTCTATATTTCATGGTCTGTATCTGGTATAGCAAATCTTATGTTCTGAAAAGTCTGACTGCATCATTTACATTTAGATAGGATTAATATTATTTGAATAAATTCTAAGGTAATGTTTTCTTGCTAAATCATTGTTGTGGGATTTCACATTCTCTGTTGGAATAGGTTAGTTTTTCTGAGAACTAACACCATTCCTATTTCAGTCCCAGTTTATACTCTGGAGTGAGAGGGGAACATATTTCTCTCTTACTGGTTTGATGGGCTTGAATTTTAGGATCCAGGAGTACTGTAATACGGATTTATTTATTTAGAATTTTAGCTTAATGAAGTTAGACCAGGAGGGGGGAGTCTTTGAGTGATGTGATGAGATGTTCAGTTCTAAAGTTAGTTTTATTGCTGAATTTCTAGTTTGTCTAGATTTATCATTTTTAGAGCCACTGAGCTGCCACAGCTCACACAGAAGCTCTGCTGTTGGCTGAGTGGAATGCTCTAGCTCAGTGGTTCCTTTGCAACTTTAATTTACAAAAATCAGGCCACTTTTATGTCAGTGCCTCACTTTAAGCCCCTCAGTTGGAAAAAATTGGTCTGTGTGCCTAGAAATATTGGTAGGCACTTCTTAAGAAATCAAAACATATATAGATACGAGTATATATCTGGAGTGCCACACTCCATGGATGATTATGATATTAAATGTGAAAAGATTAGAAAAATCACTTGTTCCATAGTAACTGTAATGCCTTTATTGCCTATTTTGTTTATAAAGTCCTAAAAGTTGACCCTACATACAGTGTAACAAAATACTAGTTATGTTTAAGTTACTGAATTCAAGTTGCTGTGGGAAACAACTCAATTTTCTGACTTTTCCATTTAAAATCTGGCCCATATGAATGTATTAACATAGTATTTATATTTAAGACCTTTGTAGGTGTCTGTATTTTGATGTTTAAAGTAATTCTGATAAGTAATTCTGAAATGTATATTTATCAATACCTTTGCTAAGTCCATGGAAGTGCCTCCACCAAGAAAAAAAACATAGGATATGCATACACTGCAATAAAACACCCATCTCTGGTCTGGGTCATCTGACTTGGGCTCACCAGGGTTGGACTGTGGGGTTCTAAAACTGCAGTGCAGACATTTGTGCTTGGGCAGGAGCCCAGGTTCTGAGTCCTCGAGCCTGAGCCCAAACATTTACCCTGCAATTTTATAACCCTGCAGCCTGAGCCCAAGTCAGCTGACCTGGGCCAGCCACGGGTATTTTATTGCAGCGTAGACATGCACTTAATTTTTTTTTTGTCAGTAGTCCTTTCAGTGAAGCATAAGGCCAACTGGGGTTTTGAAGCGGGAGGGGACAATCTGAGCTCATCAGCAATTTCTTTCACTCTTACTAAATATGCCAATTACTACTCTGATCTCAAGGTCTCTAAGTATTTTCAATGGAGATAAGTTTTACTTTCAAAAAAGAATTTTTTAGCAAATATCTTTTGTTTATACACACAAAAAATAACTTCCACACAACATATACAGTACCATTGTCACAACTATTGCTCTACATAAATACATCAAAAACTGAAAAAATGGCTAGTATTCAATTTTAGCTATAAAATTAGAAGAGATTTTAAGATTTATTTTCAGCTTGCTAGTCTTGCACATTTATACATGTGGTTTTGTGAGTTAGAATGATGGATTATAGTTCATAGTCTGCCTTTTTCTATCAATTCTACATTGTATGGTCTAATGTGGTCACCTAATGGTTATTTCTAGTAATTGCACTGATGACTGCAGCTCTTTATGGACATCAGGCAAGATAAAGAACTAGTATTCCCTTAGATCTAAAATATACATAATGTAAGTAGTGTGTCACTCAAAAGGACATTTTCTTTTTATCCATTCCTTCAGGTTTTAAATTACTCTTTCTTGTGGGATTTCTGACATCAGCAAAGTGGTGAGAAATCTTGAACTGCATCAGTGACTCCAAATTGGTGCAGTTTTTCCAGTGATACCAGTTTTGATTTTTAAAAGGTTTACATTAAACCACTGTTCATTTTAATAAATTGTTTACTGCAATCCAACCACAGTTACAGTTTGATGAAACAAACAGACCTGTAGTCCTAATTACATTGCACATTTATTCTGTTCCTCAGATTTGAGTTCTGTACAACAATAAGAACTATGGGAAAAGAATATGAACATTTTTTATCACTGAGGTATAGTCTTAGCCATATGATACACCCTCCTATCAACAATAAAATTTAGTAATACATGCTTTGAAATAAAGAAAATTGATCCCTTGGGACAGTGGGCTTTGTGCAATTTCCACTTGATTCAATAAAACACTGCTAAAATCCATAGTGAAGTGAAATGAAACAATAATCAAAAGAAAGAGAAATGAAATGGCTGTATATTATACAAACTGCATATAAAGAAAATGCAAAAGGTATCCTAATTGCTGAGTCAATGCACATGACAAAGTTGTCTTTGATGATAGGCAACTTCATGGTAAGAGTTTTTTAAAAAGCTAGACCATGGAGACAGTTCAAGGAAAAACACTGAACATCTCCTTCTGCAACAGATATGGCAATTTCCTGCAATACCCAGAACAAAGCTTATTGAATTAAGTTAAATCTTACTGTATTAAGTGTATGTACCACTGTGGGCCAGGGACTGTATGTAATTCCATGGGGGAGGGGGAACACAGCCCTCCAGGAACTAAGGGGTGGGGAGGTGGAAGAAGAGTGGGGGGAATTAGGCAAATTAATTCAGGTTGTAACATGTCCCGAGAGTTACCATCACCTTGAAAGAGGCATATACTGATTCCAACTGGATTCTCTAGAGACCAGCAGACAAGAAAGGACTTTTGGATAAATAACCTGATTTTAAATTGTCTCAGGGCCTTCTTTCTGATCCAATAAACAGACAGGATCTTCTGTCCAAGTGAAGGGCCCTAAATCTCAGGGAAGGATTGGAAGGATTGATATTGACCAGAGCCCTTGTGGAGATGGTGGTGATGATTTCTAGTAAGCTTATTAGCATCCACATAGGTTCTTTCATTGTTTTTAATATGCTTTTACCTTAAGAATAAATGCACTTACTTAGAAAGAGCTGTGTGGTAACTTAAACCAGTGGACCATTATGCTGTTTAGAGCCTCTGAGTAGAAGGCAAAGCAGGCCTGCTAGGCAGTCTGTCTTACTGGGGAATTCAGAGTATAGGCAGGAAACCGTGCAGCCTGGAAATACCTTGGTCTGGAATAAGAAAAAGGTGTGTCTCCCCAAGAAACGAGACAGCTGGGGAGTTGGAAGCCTAAGAGTAGGTGTCCTTGCTGGACCATGGAGGGGGAATATGGGCAAAGTTGCCCTGAACTGTGACACCTTCTATCCAAGATTTACTTTCATATTCAGATCTCTAAACAGATGCCAAATGCACATAAGCATACTTGCACTGAGGCCCAAACCAGTCTTTTCTGGATAACTGTGATCAAAACAATAATATTCCTACAATTCCTATAATGAAACAAAACATACATTGCACAAAAGCAAACTTGTAACCAATCAACTACAGGATCCAAGCAATTCCAACATGAACACTGCGCTGTTGATGTACAGGGACAAAAGTTACAGAGAAAATGTTTAAGTGTGTTTTTAAAAGAGGGAAGAATATGAATTAAAATTTCCTTACCTTATAAGATGGCAAAAAGCATAAGACCCCCTGGCCAACAGTTTGACACACTGAAAGCAGAAGTGCTCCCACTTCATCCTGGAATTCAAAGGTCTCTGTATGCTGGAATGTGGCATGCAACTTCCGACCCTTGGGGCCTGCCCCAACGGTGCCAACCCAAACCTGTTGTATTAATATTTCAATTTATATACATATTTAAACCAAATTAATAGAGAAATGTAAAAACTGAAGTAAACAAAATATTAAGATTATTTCTGAACAGACTAATGCTAAGAAACAAGAATATAAAATCAATAAACAGAGAGAATGGAGTATAGCAAGTTACCAAAGTGAGAGGTGCTGTTACCAGCTAAAAGTGTTTACTTTTTAGCTGTACTGGTGAAATCATAATAATACTTGCCTACTAATACTACTTTTATTTAGGATTATAATATATCAAGTACAGTTTCATTTAAACACTTAGTTGACAGTTTTCTCAATGCAAGTAAATGTCTATTTTACTCTTTCCATTTTGAGTTATAGAAATGGAACGAGTTTAGATGGTCTTCATTTTAACTTGCCATTTATAATGAATATTAAAGTTTCAGGAGTGAAAGCAATGCTGCAGACATTTACCTGTGAGTTATGAATAACATGATTTGCCTCAAGCTGGATAGTAAACTTCACACCAAGTTCGGAAGAAAATGAGTCCATTGGAGAGAGCGTACCAGATGTTAGAACAATTGTCCTGACATTACCACTTAAATCTGAAAAGGCCTAGGGAAAATTAAAAAAAATTTTTTGTAAAATCAATACAAACTATTATATTTGTATTTGTGATCAAATAAAGGGTCAGTAAGGAGTTGCTGGTTCACTTTGTACATAGCTTACCACAGCTGGATTCAAGCACCAAAAGTTAAGCGTATGGACTGCTGTTTTCTGCCGTGAACTCTTCTGATGTTTTGGTTGTACAAAGAAAGCATTTTTATCTGGAATATCAAGTTGCTTTTCATTTGTCCAAACATATGTTTGTTGCAAAGCAACTCTGTAGTCATCTGCAAATCTATACAGAAGTAAATTAATATAACTGGTAAATAGATGTAACCTGCACTTTTGTTTGTTAAATATATTTCATCATATCTGTCCAGTGGGTTCTGCATTAAACTCTGAAAAACCAAAACCAGTGTTGACAGAATGTGGTCCACTTTAATCATCCAGCCTAATGCTGTACCAAACTCTGCCTATAACAAAATAGCTGGCAATTGTGCATACAATATATGGAAGAATGTATGCTACACTTAACTGACATAACACCTTCCACAGAAGGCTCACAAAGCTAAACAAAGTGGGTATTCACCCACGAAAGCTCACGCTCCAAAACGTCTGTTAGTCTATAAGGTGCCACAGGATTCTCTGCTGCTTTTACAGATCCAGACTAACACGGCTACTCCTCTAAAGCTAAACAAAGACTATGATTTAAGATATAAGGTTCAAAAGTTATACGGCTTCCCATTTAAGAAACATAAAGAGCCCCTATAATTGCTAAGCCATGTATTACACAATTAGTTCTAAAACTAAATATTTAATAGCTACAGTGGCTTTAAGAGTGAAGGTATCAAAAGAGTAGTTTAGATCACTTTAATGTTAATTTAAAATAATTAAATTGCATACTGGAGTTAGGCAACATGCCAAGAAAATATTCTAGTCTGACCTTTAGAGAAACCATACTCAGCAACATTTTAGTTATATAAAAAAGAAAATTAATTTGGTGATATCAACCTACTACTTACTGGATGGTTACCCACATGAGAAATTTTTTTGGCCAATCCTGCTTAATTGGTAGGTTTTGCTCAGGAGAAACCTGACACTGAAATAAATAGCAGAGGTGCTGAATAGTTGAGAAAGAGAGACAACTTGGCAAAGAAGCAGGAACATGTTTGTACTATGCATGCCTCCAGTTTGCTTGGCTCCTACAAGTGCTCATTTTTTCTTTATCATGGGTACCAAAACTACCCAAATGTCTTAGGGGAAATATTTACATTTGCCATCTTTCCATCTCCATATAAACAATCAGATGTTTACAAAAATGCACTCACTTGCAATTTAAATATATCTGGTAGAAAGGAGAATGAAAAAAAGTCCACAATTCAGGCTATATATTTCCACCAACCTGTTGTTATCTTTAAAAAGATATAGCAGAACCATGAATAACCCTTTTAGCACAATTTGAGTGGCAGGGCTCACAACAGGAACCTCAATAAGCTCATCTCCTTCATGAAGATTCGATACTTTTTCTTCTTTTTCAAGGACAGCTGCAAAATGTTTCTGCAACAGGCAAACTCCTCATTAATATCATCCTAAAGATCTTCCCAAAACAAATATAGACAAATAAAGTGTTCATAGTATTTTAAAACAACTTCTCTCAATGCAGCTAGAGAAGTTAGACTGAAGATAAAAATCTTAGTACTTAACTCAGTGCTTTCACTGTGCTTGGTACTGTACAGAAAGAAAGGACTGGCTGAAGCATGCACTAAATATGATTTGTTAGTCAATCTGAATGTAGATGGTCAGTAAAGACAGAACTAAGAGTCACTACATGGTCACAACTTTGAATAATTTTATCTGATCACAGTTATTCTTTGTTAAAACAGAAATAAAGTCATTATAAGACCATTGTAACAAGGTCAGTGTCTGCTACTTTGAAAATAAATTACTCTAGCAGATTTAGAACTTGATTCGCCACTGGCACTTTTTTATGCAGGTGTGATTGTACTAGTTTCTGTGGGTTTACCTTTGATTTTCATCATGCACACTTTTCTAAGACAGCTTTGAGAAACTGGACTGAATTTAAAAAAGTAGTGTACATGTATTTTAAAACATGAAATCAAATAATATTATGCATTTTTATAATAATTTCTGTAACAGAAAACTCTACCTGCAAGATAGGAAATGTAGCATTTGTTATTCCCATATTGTGCAAAATGGCGAGCATTTCCTTTCCACTCCAAACTTTACAGGAGGTTTCATATCCCCTTTCTTTAAGCTGACCAGAGCTTTCCTGCAGCCAGCTGCAAATGAAGACAGTAATAATAATTGTAAATCATTCCTGCATTAATTTCAATGATCTTGTATAATCATTTCCAGGAAGCAAAACTGAATGAGCTTCATAAATTGTGCCATACTCCTGTATATATTCATTCACAAGCCTAATATTTTTGGTAAAAAAGTGATGCATCAAAGAGCGGGGATCGGCTTATAAAAGTGTCTACACCAAAATTTGATGATTTTAAACTCTATGGAATCATTGAATTGAATGGCTAATACATTGTCATTTTGTTTACCTGGAGCATTCGCAGGCACGGAGGCCCTCAGCTCCCTGTGGCCGCGGTTCACCGTTCCCAGCCAATGGGACTTGCGGAAAGAGGCACCATTCCCACAGCTCGCATTGGCTGGGAACGGCAAACAGCAACCACTGGGAGCTGAGGGGCTCCATGCTAGTGAACACTCCAGGTAAACAAAATGTCCAGTCCCGCTAGAGGCTTATCCTAACGGGCCAGGAGCCAAAGTTTCCCAGTCCCTGAAATATAGGGTTGACTTATGAAAGGGTCATACAGTTTTTGCTATTTTTACCTAACCATCTTGTGGGATTGGCTTATTAAAGGAACGGGCTAATGATCGAGTATATACGGTACTTATTTCAAATTAATGTCTTTAATCAAAAGGTTGAGGGCTCTGCATTTAGGGTCTGATTCCGTTCTCTCTTCTGCTAGTTTTACACCTTTGAACTGCACTGACTTTAATTAGAGCTACTTCTGATGTATGCTGGTGGATGTCAGAGAAAAATCTGTCCCCTAGTGTTGACATTTCCCCCACCCCCACCCCCACCCCATACATTATTTTTTAAACTTGATTTTAAAAGGGCATAAAAATATAACTTGTTTCTTTAATTTGTGAGGAATGCATAGGAAACATTTGAGTAGCCTTGCACCAATTCTTATTTTAAGCTATTATGCTTTAAAGACCATTCATTACCTCTGTAATTGGTATGATTAAGGAAAGAGTGACTACCTGCACCATACAGTTCATTGCGAAGTATTTCCAAGATGAGTTAGATCAGCCTAATTGAACCACATCCCTTCATTACAGCCAGAGAGGAAGAAACACAGGATGCAAGAACTCTTTTGCTGTGTTTCCACTAGGGGAACTGGCAAATCCTTTCAAGTGTAGGAAAGGGCACTAAAACATGTGCTTATGTTTGATTTTAGAAAGCACTTAAGAGACTTTTTTAAACAGATGTAGAATTTTTCTGGTTACTCACTCAACAGGCCCAGACCTGCCAGTTTGTGCAAAAAGATAATACTAATTATTGGTCATTTACACTCAGTCTCTTGCTTTCCACCCACTGCTTTCCCGACAGTTGGCAGACTTGACAAGAGAATCAACCTGAGTTTTTCTGATAAGGTTAAAAAGCCGGAGGCGGTCAAATCTCCAGCCTTGTTGGTCTCCTCTGCTGCTAAGAAGTTTAACATTTGGAAGACCCAACAAAGAAGAATTAGTGGCCACAGGGAAATTATTCTGTCTCAGTGGCACACAAATGTTAACCCTTGGCACCAAATGGAAAAGAAAGGAGGGTGAAGTTGAAGGTGTACCTAATCTCTAATATAAACAGGGACTTCCTAAATTAGCACTACTTCCCAGACCAATATTATAACAAAATGCTTGTCCCAAATGTAACTAAGATAAGCTCAGTTAATATAAACAAAGCCACTTTTGTTATTTCTTATTGTTATTCCACTGTTCAGATAGGTTTCTGAATGAAGGAGGAAATTATTTAATTGGAATATTTGGACATGCACAGTTGGGTACCAGTTATTTATTATTTAAATTACAGTATCAGTTACTATATATGGCACTGTACAGTCAAAACACAAAGGAGAATGAAATGGTGGAGGAGTTTGGCTGCTTTTTTATTTATCTGACTTGCTCAACATCACACAGAAACTCTGTAGCAGGAGCAGAGAAATTTCCATTCTCCCTTCAAGTTCGTTGGGCATTTTCTGTGGAATAATTTTCTGGCAGAAAACTGACTTTCTGTAAAATTTAAATTTTTTTGCAGGAAAATTTTAATATTCTGTCAGACTATCATCCATGTCTCCAAGACTCTGTCAGACTGCCCAGTGACAATGAAGGGGAGATATGACAGACGTTTATAAAAAGGGAGTAGAGAAAGTGAATAAGGAAGTGTTATTTACATCTTCACCAGGGGTCACCCAATTAAATTAATAGGCAGCAGGTTTAAAACAAACATAAGGAAGTACTTCTTCACACAACGCACAATAAACCTGTGGAACTCACTTCCAGGGGATGTTGTGATGGCCAAAAATATAACTGGCTTCAAAAAAGAATTTGATGTGTTCGTGAAGGAAAGAAACATCAATGGCTATTAGCCAAGATTGTCAGGGATGCAACCTCATACTCTGGGTGTCCCTAGTCCTCTGATTGCCAGAAGCTAAGACAGGACAACTGGGATTAATCGCTTAATAAACTCTCCTGTTCTGTTCACTCCATCTGACATTGGCCACTGTCAGAAGAGAGGATACTGGGCTAGATAGACCATTGATCTGCTCCAAAATGGCCATTCTTATGTTCTAGATTCCACAAGCTACCCAGTTCTCAGGCAGGTGGGCTGCTGGGAGTCTGGGCAGCCTTATTTTCAGGCTCCTCAAAAAGCCCAGATTATCCAGGCAACTCTGGGAGCCTCGGAAACACTTAGAAAGGTCAAAAAAATATATTTCTATATTTTTCAAAACAAAACTTTGGAATTTTTCAATTTCAAGAAATTTCAATTGTTTGTTCCATTTCAGAATGAGTTTTATTCTTAACATTTCAGAATTTCCCATGGAGTGGGAATTCCAGTTTCCAATCAGCTCTATGGTGGCATTAAACTGCCTTAACCACAAAATTATGCTTTCTCTTACTGCAGTTCCCTGCTTCATTCACCATAAACCTTTCAAATTCTGCAACAAATGAGGCAGAGGTCCTACAGGCATGAGCTTCATTCACTACACAACCATGATTCAGTCCCATCCATCCTGTGCACTACAAGACAGGCCCGGCAGGGAAAAAAAAGAAACCAGTATTGCATTCTAGCATTTCCTAAGTCAAGTGCTTGACTCTGAAACCTTAGCATTCTTTTAATGTAGGAAATGTTAATAAAAAATACCTACATTTTTAAAAAACTTAAACACTGAAAAAACACAATTCCAGCATGTAGAACCACAGGCAGGGGTAAAAGTAAACCGGCATCGTGTACCGGTAAAAAGTGACTGCTGGTACCGGCCCGTACCCAGCTGGCTTTAATGTCGCTGCCCCTTTTGCCCCTCCCAGCTGCCGATGTGGTGGTGGTGGGGGGGAACAGCTGCCCCGGGACCAGCAATTTAAAAGGGCCCGGGGCTCCAGACGCTGCTATTGCTACTGTGGCAGCAGCCAGAGCCCCGGACCCTTTAAATCACCGCTGGAGCCCCAGGTGGCGTGGGCCAGGAAGCTTGGAAGGGATGGCTGGGGGACACTGACCCCCCCTTCTCCCCAGTCCCCATACCGGTAAGTCTTCAGCGTTACTTTCACCCCTGACCACATGCATCCTCCACAACATCAGCAGAGTTGGGATCTTTAGATCCACAACACTATCCACTACCACTTAAGCTAATGGAGTAACTGGTAATAGAAGACGGCTATTACTTCTCTGAGGACCTGGCACAAGGAGGAGATGGAAACAGAGAGAGACATTTTACTAGAGGGTTTCCACAGCTATTTGCTAGATAGCAAAGGAATGTTAAGACTCCTCAATAATGGGTTCAGTTCCAAGTTCTTGTGGTTATAGACCCCTCTGCCCCCTGTTCTCCCAGCCCCTCCCTGTCCATTCTGCTTCTATACCTGCCCTATCCAGCTCCTAAACCTGTCCCCCTCCCACTCAGCTCCTGCCCTTGCCCACCTGCTCTGTCTCCTTGTCTTGCCCCTAACTCTTGCCCATGTTCTTCTTCACCCATTCTGATCTTCTCCACTCCATAGCTCCTGTCCTTCGCCCCCCTCCACCTTTGTTCTTATTTCCTCTCCCTTCCTCTATCTTCTGTCCTTGTTCCTCCCTGAAAGTTCTTGCTCCTAAACCCACCATGCACCCCTCAGGTTCCTATCCCTTATGCCTTGCCCTTGTTCCTCACCACTGTGTACTCAAGTTAGGTTGCTGCCTCCTTCCATTCCACAACCAGCAGGGAGAGCACCAGCAGGGAGGGCACTGATAAAACCGGATTCTCCCTGTTCTCAGTTCCTGTGCATGGCTTCACAGTGACTTCTGGAAAGAACAACTGCAGGGAAAGTCCTACATAGCTCCTGCAGCCAAGGGAGAGAGCATGCCTAGTTGGTCTGTGGGGCCAAAACAAGCACAGTCTGGCCACAGGCAGAAGCTGTAAGAGGGTAGCACATGATCAGTGCAGACAGACATCTTTGGAGAATTTAGCTGCCAAACACTAACGTGTCTCTACTGAGTATATGCACACTGCAATTTTTCAGAGCCTTATAACTTGGCCAGATTTGGGCAAATTTTTACAGGGATGCTTGACACCAAGGTGCCTCCAACTTGCAAAATTTCAAGTCTCTGTTCTGAAGCATGGAGGCATTAGAAAGTCTGAGCAAAACAGTTGTAAGATTTTATTTTTTTTAACCGGGAAAAAAGAACATTTCTCCCTGACCTTGTTCTCAGAAATGGCTGAGTTATTTTAGGTGAAACTTTAAAAAATAAAAAAAATTCAGCCTTAGGCAGACATCGTGCCTTGCAAATTTTATCAGCCCAAATGGTTTGTGTTTGGCAAAATTACAGGCAAATGAAAAGTGTTGGGTAGCCTTAACTATAGGCGTTGCTACCTGCCCTGCCTTTAGTTAAAGCAAACTCCAATTGTCTTTTACTAAACCAGCAGATGATGTCTACTCTCACAACTCTTGAAACATTGTTTGCATGGAATTTTTCTCTACCCTCAGGGTGGAAGATTTTCTCTGGGAACATAAGTTTCTTTAATGCGGACTTAACAGTACTTTGTACTGATATAACACCTTCCACAGAAGGTTCACAAAGCATTTTACAAACATTAATTCTCACAAAATCCCTGTGATTGGCCTGACTGGGAAATTCACAGAAAATTTAGACAGATTTGCCCAAAGTCTTGGAGTAAAAGTTTCAAAAGCACCTGAATGACCTAGGAATCTAAATCCCATTTTGAAAACAGTGAGTTAGGCACTTAGAAGCCTAAGTCACTTCTGGAAATTGGACTTTTTGAAAATATTCCCATGATCCATTAAACAATTACTTTTCATAAATGCCACAAATCCTTCTTGGGTGCCCAAAATCAGAAAAACAAGAGGTCTGGCTTGGTGACTATAGTGTTTGAGGTATATCTGTAAGCAGTCTTGTCAATTATGCAGTATGTCTTCTAGTACATGATATGCATAAAAGGACTATAAGCAGTAGGGTTTTTTGTTTGCTTTTTTTAAATAGGCCTTACTTTGTCAGACTGTAGCACACAGCACGCAGGGGATCATGGTCCTTCCGTCTGATGTTGTTGACCACCATGATATCAAGTTCTTCTCGAGCAAATCTCAGCTGTGATTCTGTAACACTGTAACTGGCTGACTCCCGTGCACAATCTTCAATATTATGAGCTTCATCTAAAATGACTACTTGGTCTTTTAAGTTAATCTCCATCTGCAAAAGACAACAATTGTCCAGTAAAATGAGTAAACAACAGCCAGTAGGTTCATGTTTAAAAAAATTATCTGTCCGAATTGTATCACTTGTGCAAGCTATGAAAAGTGATTTTTTCAGAGCTTGACAGAATTTCTGCAGCATAGAAACTAGCTAGGTTTTTCACAAAACTGAAACCTGGTGCCAGCATAAGTGACAGAATTTGATCCTTACCTGTAAATACTATGGGGGCAGAGGGTTTGTAAAATGTACTTTATGGTACTATATAATTAATAGCAAAAAGGACAGACAGGTTGAAATGTGTTTTGTTTTTTTTTAAATGAAATAAAAGTATTTTCACTTTTTACACCTTCCCTAAGCCCCCATGCCCACTTTTTGTAGTTACGCCATCCGAGAAGTTTCTCTTCTGTTGTTGTGTAAAAAATCCAGACAACTGATTAGTTACAATGGAAAAAACAGTGAAACTCACTATTACCAGAGGTACTGTCATATGCACAAAATAAGGAAATTGCAAAAGAAAAGAAAAATATTCTTTAATCTCTTTAATTTAGATGTTACTTGTAACACTACAAAGTATTCAGACAGGAATGTGGTTTTAAGTTGACTATGTGCCATTATCACATTCTTTATTCATCTCGCTTTAACTTTAGTCAGTGCAACAAACAAAATCTAGAGCTTGTCTACTCTTACAACACTGCAGAGGCACCACTATAATACTTAGTAAAGACACTGCTTAGGCTGACGGGAGAGTTTCTCCCTTCACCATAGATATCTACCTTCCCAACAGGCGGTAGCAAGGTCAACAGGAGAAACCCTTCTGTCAACATAGCACTGTCTAAGCCAAGGGTAAGGTTGGCATAACTATGTCACATCGGGGCGTGGATTTTCCTGAGTGACGTAATTATACCGACATAAGTTCCTAGTTTAGACCAAGCCCTACTTACAAATATACTTACACTCTCTCTTATTTGTGGGTCCAGCAGATAGTTGTAAGGACAAAATACAATATCTGCCCCCACCATGAGTTCTCGAGCTGCAAAATAGGCACATGCACGTAGCTTCTTTCCCAGGCTTACTAGATCTTCTATGTCCCAAGCCTGACACTTCTTACGTGCAAACTGTAGAGCATGATGTTCACTAAGTTTATGGACACCATGGTAGTAAACACAGGACCCGCCCTAAAAGGAAATATGTGCGAGTTTGAAAACAAAATATTGTACTAGGAACAATGATGCACATGAACTTACATTTTTTGTAAAATAAAAAATGAAACAAAAAAACCCTTATTCTGTAATTGTTTACTTCATCTCAATCACTGAGGTATTTTTAAAAGTCCTTGTTATTTTTTGACTTTAACAACAACAAATATAATGGCAGAAACGAAGCAGGCAAATATGACAGGATCTATAACCTATTATACATAAATCTGTAGGGTACATTTCAGAGTTTTGTCCCAGTGAACCCAAAGAAATTTTTAATCTCTTTTACAAATAGCAACCTGGCAGAGGAAGAGTGTGGGATGGATTCTAAATCATGAGCAATTAATAAATAAATCCAAATACATATAGTTAATTCAACCAGGCAGGATAGAAAATAAAATATGGCACATTCACATCCACCCACCAATATATCCACTTTCTTACATCATCAAGTTACCAACCAGAAATGTCTAGCGAATTTAAATCACATTAGAATCCACCTGAGCTTGTGCTAATAGCTCAGGAGGGTGTTCGTGTTTAACAATAAAAGCAAATAACAGTAGTTCTGCTCATTGCTTTGACAGCAGTCCTTCCACTGGTTTTCAAGTACATCATTCTGAGGTTGGTTTGGGTTTTTTTATTGTTTTTTTCCTGGAGGAGCAGGAGAGAAATTGGACAGACAAATCCTAATTTATGGGTTGGAGGTGATGCCCTGAAATTCCAGGGTGGAGTGGAGAATTTTAAAATTTTAATACTGGTTAACACTGGTGTCCCTAAAGTATAACTAAACAACTATTATTTCTCTGTTCTAGTCTGAGTACAGTTTTTTTTTTAAACTATAAAATTAGTTGCTGTTAATTCTACCTTTTCTTTGATGAACTTTTAAGTAAACAAACCACCAAGAAGAGAATAAATCCCTGGAAATATATACTTTAGACTAGAGGCAATTAAGGCTGCCTAATCATATGAAGATTGATAACATGAACAGGAAAGCCCATCCCTTTTTAAAAGTGTAACACAACCCTAAGGGGCAGATTGTCAGTTGAAATGTTATCACACTTAGTGTCTTTTCGCTCACAAATTGTCAGTTATCTGCTTATCAGCTCACTTCTGTAATGCAGTCTTGGTTAACACAGAGACCCTAAAGTGACAGTGTAATTGGCTCTCATTACCACTACTATTTACCCTTAGAGCTTGGGAGCATAAAAAGCAAATGCTCACTTAGGCCATGGCTACACTTGCTAGTTGCAGCGCTGGTGAGGGGGTTACGGCGCTGCAACTTAGCAGGTGTCCACACTTAAAATCTCAGCCAGCGCTGCAACTCCCTGTTTGCAGCGCTGGCTGTACACCTGGGTC
>NC_133788.1:19037553-19167205 GCF_003597395.2 Chelonoidis abingdonii
CCACAATGCACCACTCACAACAGCGCTGCAAATGTTGCAAGTGTGGACACACTGCAGCGCTGGTCGCTGTCAGTGTGGACACACTGCAGCGCTGGCCCTACACAGCTGTACGACCACAGCTGTAACTACCAGCGCTGCAAAAATGTAAGTGTAGCCATACCCTTATACTTGATGAATACAAAATAAACCTGAAGCTCCAACAAGAGGACAAAACAGAAACTAGGACAGTATGACCATATATCCTTCAAAACAATTTGCCAACAACAAAAGCTGTTCCTATCAGCCTCAATAGTTTTCTACAGTCTGAGTCATACATTGGAAAGCAGCAAAAACCTTTTACTGGATGTACATACTCACAATTATTAAAACCTTTAATTTGCTTATAGACACACACTATTTTTGGCATATGACGACTCCCAACTAGTCTTCCTACATTTATGATCAATGTATGTGTGGTGCTGATATATTTTAAAAAAGAAGTGACCAACAAAGAAAAAAAAGTGTGCGCGCCCTTTTTAGCTTCCTCACAGGGAACAGAGGCAGCTGGAAAAAATCTTGTACTTGCCTTACAACTATCAGTATTAAGGTTTTTCTGCAGGACTTCTTGAAGGACTAGAAAACTAGAATAAGAGTTGCTCAACTCACAACTGAAGGAACAGGGAATAAGGGAAGGATTGAAACCTGCACAAAGAGCTTTTCTCTTAAGTATTTGTCTAGCAAAAACAGGGAAGTCAAGACCTATATTTTAAATGCGAAAACAAGCAGAAATACACTACTTTTTGGAACATTCATTTCAGAACTTTTATATACACTGTGAAGCAGCAAAAGATGGGCAATTTTGTTAGGTTTTGCAAATTATTTGTAAATAAATAAATAATGCTGTGCTTTTGCAGTCTAGTTTTATTTATTTCTTTTAAGTGCAGGCTGCAAAAGTGGAAAGGAAACAAGATAGTCTTAAAACAACTCTGAAATGGCAAGCAGAAATCCTAAATTTGGTTAACCAAGATAATGATGAACAAATTATGTTATCAATAACACTTATTATCATAGGGTGAGCAAGCACGGTGTGTCTCTGCTAGCATCATTAGCAGATTATTTGTTCCGGATTTGTGGTTATCCACATGAGAAAAGGCTCTAAATTACTACTTACATAACACACATAATTAAAGTCCTTATCCTCTTAATTTTGAGCCAGTAAACATTTTGTTGCAACTAGAGAATTATTACAATAATTTTACCCCCATGCATTATAATCATCTTCAATGCCCAGATATGCTCAATAAAATAAAATAAAAGAATAAGCATAGAAAAATCAGGCCTGAATGGATTATTTAATTTAATTTAAAAAATAAGTTTTGAGAAAGCAAAGGTTATTGCAATCACAATTAAGGTCCCAAATTAAAATTATAATCATATATTGTCATAATCTATTTTGCTTTTTAAATTCTGATGCTGTGGACCAAGATTTACTAAAGATTAAAGGTCTAATGCAAAATGAATTAGAAGTTACAAAAGAGCTTCCAACCAGTGTGCCATTAAGAAGTTAGAATGTTACTCAATCCAGCTGCTCAGGCAGCTAAATCTTTCATTAATATTTTTTAATGAATAATCATTTTCTGAAACAAAACTACTCACATTTTTTCCTTCCAGCAAGTCTGCGCATTTTTCATTCCTGTTACTACTTCTGGATACCACTGGATGAACACAGGTATGATCCCGGCTAGAAAGAATTGTCATACGGACACTGGAGTACACTGTCCTCTGCAGCTCTCTAGTAATCTGAGCTATTTGCTTGTGCGTTCGAGTTCCAAAAAATATTTTGGGGATGTGTGGCTTTCCTCCATTTTCCTTCCTCTTTGCATTACTAACATTTTTACCATTTTCTTTTGCAGAAGAACAGGAACACTGTGTGCAAGGGCCAGGAGACTGTAACCAAAACACAGGAAGTTTATTAGGACATTACCACTGCAGACTGCTTATACCAAATCTCCACATGGACCACTGAGAGTTTTCCTCTAGGGTGGTTCAAACCTTTCCATTAATTAATCTATCAAATTTTGAATAGTGGACTCAAGTTAAAAGTATACACAAAACATTACAAAATCTCAAAATAATTTCTAAGAGGGTCTCCAGGTAATTTTTTTAAAAAAGTTATCATAGAAAAGAGAGTCTCTCTCAAGTAAAAAAACATTAAGTGATTACTAAATTCTCCATCTGCTCTTTTCTTTATATATTCTTTGCCAGTCATTATAATATTTTCCAGGTTAATATGCCATTGCTTTGATGCAAATTAAAATGTTACCATCGAAATAAACATGTGAAATCTAGTAGCCACGTTGATGCATGGCCTTGGTTATACCTTCTATGAATTTTACATATAGAAAGTTTTACTGGTACTGCTCACTGTCTCTCCAGGATTTAAACAAACCAGATTGTGGTTAAACTCAAGTGCTATGCCAGTAAAATAGCATTATTTTGTACATGACATTTTAATTTGTTTATTCGTTTGTGCCAGAAAAGAAAAAGAATTTTAAGCTAATTTTTACAATGCACAAGGAAAGTTTTTCTACTTTAGGTTCATTTTTTGCCATCAAGCATGGCCAATTACCTCTAATTTACGTGTGACAAATTATTACAATGAAAAAAGCCAGGACAGTTTAGTAGCAAGTTATGCAGGACGCCTAGAGTTAGGAGTTCCCAGGCCTTAAGGACTGAGTAAAAAAGCACGTTATATAAGAGACACAAGCTGTCTTCAAACCAGATGGCAGCCTTTGTTTCATAGCAGTCAAATGAAGAAAAAGTGAGAAACGTTAATGTGGGGGGAAAGGATTGTTTATTATGTTTCTTAATTTGAACAAGTACTTATATACTGACTGCCAGCTAAAGGAAATTACTTTTCCATTGAGGGCTTGATCCTATAAGGTGCTGAGCACTCTGGCCTCAATCCAGGAAAGCACTTAAGCATGCGAATAGTGCAACTGAAGTCAGAGAGACTTCTCATATACATAAATGTAAGCATGAGCTTAAGAGCTTTGCTGGATCAGGACATGACTCTGCAGCACCTTGTAGGATCAAGACCTGACTGGGCAACCAAATTAAAACTAATACTGAAAACTTTCTTTTAATATTGTTTCATCTGCAAATCAAATTTCACTAAATTGGCTTCAAAGCATATACTCCATTAGTAATACACTCATCATGGTGTTATGCCATTAGTCAATTCTAGTGAATACTCTCATTTTGCCTTAAGAGTTTCATAATTCTTAACTAACAGAACCGAATCCAGGAAAAATATTTGGAATAGCAGGACAACTGGGTTTTTTTTCCACTCTAATTACTTTGTCACAGAGAAACTCATCCTCCTTAACCTCTTCCACAACAAAAACTATTGGGAAGACTAATAATAAGGATGTATGTAGATGATACAAAGAAAATGTTAAGAGATCTGTAAGAAGAGTATCTTGTCTGTACAAGCACATGCAATAGTGAAAAACTGATCAGCAAGCCTTAACAGCGTAAAATAGTTTGCACTTTGTTTTCAGTTTGATGGCGCAAGTAGCAACAAAATGTACTTGACAGCTGAAAGTTTTTTCCCCTGCTTTTAATTGATTATCCTTCATAATCAAATGCTAAGTCATGGAATGTGTTACACCACAATACTGGGGATCAAGCTGTCTCTTAGCCTCCACTCTGTGGAAAAGCAAGTTCAAATTACCCTGAGTCCCACTCAACCTTGTCCGCCATTAAATATTACAATACATGATAGAATGGATGTAAATGTGACCCTTCTGGAGCTGTCACTCACTGGGATAAAAGGTTCACTGATGTGCCAAATAAACAGGCCGTCAAAGCAGATAAAGTTACAGCCATGCTGGAATTGTTACATTCCCCTCTCAGGTTGCCAGTAACAGCAGATTTCATTATGGTGTGCTGCCACATTAAATAGCCAGTTCCAAATATCCTGCCTTCTATATTGAATAATTACTTATTCACTGAAAGGATAAAAAGAAGAGAGTTATGAATGGGGCTCTTGTCAGCAGTGAAGCAGGAAACAGCTGACGTGGTGTATGTTACATATGCGGCAATATCCGACTCAGTTTATACTCTCAGAAAACTGGAATGCAAATTATATCGTAATATTTTGATCTACATTCTATTTTGGTCTTTGAAATAATGATATTTATTAACATACTAAGAAAATTAATGTAAATAAGCTGCAGAATTGGTTTACTTTTACCTACTGTGCAGGCCTTTTTGCCCATATCTATCCCCTTCCATTTGAATTCATTTTTTTCCCCTCAGAGATGATGCAATACCATCAATCCTTTATGGGAGGATAATGTGAGGCCTAAACATTTACTTTACTAAACGCAAATTTTAGAGAAATCTAGACCAGTACACCAACAATTTCCCAAAGCACAGTAACATTTGCTGTCCTATACTGTACATATACAATCAAGATGATTGGAAAATGCAATTCAAATTCTTTATGTACAACACTAACAGTATTAATTCCTTCTACTGTACCTTTGGGAAAAAAATAAAATTCAAATAAGCTTTTTTATTAAAAAGTTTTAAAAAGGTGAAATTAAAACCATAATGCCTGCATGTGTGTGGGGTATATATAAATTACAGTATTTTACAGGTGACTTTAAAGGTTTTCATCTGACAAAGTGGGTATTCACCCACGAAAGCTCATGATCCAAAACGTCTGTTAGTCTATAAGGTGCCACAGGATTCTCTGCTGCTCTTAAAAAGATTGAAATTGGCATAATACTGGCTTTAAGAAGCTCTTTACTCACTATTACAGCTTTAAAATGTTATCTTTTACTAAAAAATAAAATAAAATAAAATAAAAAATAAACCAACATCAGGAAAGCTGTAAACTCAGGCTGATTTTATAGTAACCAGTAAAAATATATAACTGCTTTGCAGTAGTCATAACATTTCTGAAAACCACAGACGCCATCAGCCAAGGGGGAAGGGGGAGCAACACTTTAAAGAGGTGCCTGTATAACAAAAAAAACAACAACCCAACAACAAAAAACCCCACACATTAAGAAGGCTCTTATTTGAAAAGGTGAGACCTTTATTTGCATTAAATGGGAGTTTCACACTTTCAAATGTTCTTTCTCTGTTAGAAATTTTTTGGGAAAGATCTCTCAAATATATGGTATAAAATAAAATTGAAAGTGCCTCTAGGTTAGGCATTGACACATGAGGAAGCACTTCACAAAACAATGACGTTTCGGGTTTCCATGAGTTGCGTGACAAGTGGGTTAAAGAAACCAGCAGACAGGATCAATCAGTAAAGAGGACTGTCTGTTTTAGGCAAGCTATTCCCCAACCCTGCTTGAGTACAATTAATTTATGACCCAGCTGCATATAGACACATAATTTCATGGTTTAATGGGTTATTTTTACCTTTATTTTCTAAAGAACACATTTTTGAGTCAAAAAAATTCAGCCCCTCTAAGCTTAACAATTAAAAAAGGATATTACTGTTCAACTAGTTCAGGCCCTCAAAATTTGCTTTCATTGAGAAAGGTAAGTTTCGGGCAAAATTCCTGGAGGATGCATTGCATGTATGCTGCAAGTGCACACACGCACACACTTTTTATATTTAAAAATAAATTAATTTTGGGATCCTCAGCAATAAATACTTATATTTCAGTTGCAAAGGACCCAAACAAGCCTTTAAAAATAAAATGAATCTAAATGTCATCATAGGATTTACCTTCCTTAAAAAAGTTACTGTATGGAACTTCAGCAGGCTACATTTCTAGTAGACCACAAAGTCCATTTTATGACTTAAAACACAGTAAAATAGTCCCAAACTGACAAATATCTCTGGAAATCAAACAACATAAAGAAGGAATAATTAAGGCAACAGGATGGTTAAAGCAGCAACTTCTCCCCCATGCTACCCTACATCTTGCAATACTCAGTCATGTAAATTTCTGCAGAGATTTTCTTGTTTAAAAAAAAAGTTGGATTAGATATGAAATAGCTGAGCTTTTAAACATTTTCGTAAGTGACCCTTTAGGTTCTGCATTTCTGTACCAAAAGCTATTTATACCACTGTAGTTGCGACTTAGCAGAATTTATGACATTGTAGTCTTCTATTACTGTAGAAAGAGGAAAAAGAGTCCTAGTTACTTTTCACTGTAAGAGGTAATTACTGTATAGTTGGGGAGTACTGCAGTAAAAATTATAAATCTGCATTTCAGGAAGGAGAGGAGCTTGCTAAGCTACAGCAAAAGTATCTGTCATATTCCCTTTCAGGGCAACTGAGAAATAGTGAGGAAAGAAAGCTAACTTGTATATTAAAACTCATTTTACTAACAGCCCAAATTTGTTAACCTTCAGGACCCAAGTTTGTTAACCACAAGGACCATGTTTTTCTCTGTATTTGGCAGTAAGCTGAAGAATGGGACTTCTGTGGTAGAGTTTTTCTTATATTTACATTGCTGCTATAACAATGTTCTTGAGTTTGTTATAAATTGTATGGCCTCTTATTTTATTTTGCTTGTAAACCCCCTGGGACAGGGAGCACATCTGCGTCTGAACAGTCTGGTACACCATACGTGCTCAATAAATATCTTTTGCCTGCATTTCTCAAATTATATAGTACCTATTTGGGGTTTTAAATCTTTTTGTTGAAAGAATTCCTAGATACACACAAAGATAGTAACTGGGAAAAACAAGTTAAAGTGTTGGGACAAAGAAAAACTTTATCTACACTATCATTTTATAACTCATTAAACTATTTAGAATTAGAGGAACATACATTTTTTTAAAGAAAGATGAAGGGCAATACCTAACATCCATAAGGGCCTGGTCCACGGTATGCAAACAGCCAAGTTTACCCAGAGATGTTAAATATGATTGTGCTCCATCTGTGTTACTGCTTGGCCCAGAGAGCCAAACTATGATAACTGGTTTAAAAATACCAAGTGATTTAATCCTGGTAGAAAACACTGGTTTAAGCAAGGAAGTTTTAAAATAAGTGCTTATAACACAGTTTGGCTCTATCCACACTGAGCTAAAAAATGGTTGAGCTAACAACTGTTTACACTATCTATAGTTAAATTTTATCATTTTCACTATCGAACTTAGCAAGATTCTAAGAGAATGGACATTTACATGGATAACAAGAATTTCCAAAATTATAGCAGTTAATGCTTAAAAATGTTTGCAAGAGATATAAAATTCTCACGTTTCAGGGCTTAAACCAATTTTTAACTATTAGGAGGTGGGATTAGACTTTCAGGGGATGGGAGGGAATTATTGAATACCTACCTCCTGCAGGTCTCTTGCACCTTCCTTAGAAACATCTGATGCTAACCACTGTTAGACACATGATACTGGACAGGATGACTATTAGTCTGATCCAGTTTGGCTATTCCTTTGTTCCTAGGTAGAGGGACTCAAAATAAACCACCTTTCCACAT
Organism: Chelonoidis abingdonii; assembly: GCF_003597395.2. Taxonomy (NCBI): domain Eukaryota; kingdom Metazoa; phylum Chordata; order Testudines; family Testudinidae; genus Chelonoidis; species Chelonoidis abingdonii. The sequence continues at coordinate 19,045,008 of NC_133788.1, forward strand.
CAGTACTTAGATGATAAATAATGCAAATGTCAGATACATACACACATACACTGAGAATGTCCACAACATACAGCTTCCTCTTGGGGTGTCAATTATAAAGGTCTGCACAGCCTTGCCTGAGGCTTTTAGGATTTCATTTAATTGTATCCACTTGTGTTCTTCTTCCATCCAGGATATTATGTGAGTAATATCGCCCAGCCCCTCCTCCCCAGACACACTGTGTCCTTTCACTACCTTCTCTTCTCCACATTTTTGCTCCTCCATTCCTAGAACTGAGTAACTCTGATACTCAGGAGGTGGATCTCATGGTCTCCTGCTCTCTTTTTGCTGCTCTTGGGAGCTTTTCTCCTCCTCCATCTGCCTCAGCTTAGTGCTGAGGCTCAGCTTCTGGCACTTCTCCTCCTGCAACCACTCCTGAGCATCCACAGGCTGTGATTCAGTCTTTCGCTGACTTGAGTGATGTGCTTTCTGATCAGTTCAGAAGGCCTGTGACATTGTTTAGCTTGCACTGATGTCTGGTAACTTTCCTAGCCAGCTCACTCCACACTCTTACAGTCAACTTATTTCACCTGCAGATCTTGGCGCTGGACTTCTGCTTTCTTGGACTTGAACTCAGAGTCCTCTTTGCACTGATGAAGTATCTTCACTTCACTGAATAGCATTCTGCCTGCTCACTCTCCAGAGCCTGCTTTGCCTTCTCAAAGTTTGCTGTCACTCATTTGGTGTGTTTCAGCTGTTCTGCCAGCTCCTTCATAGCTTGTAACTGCCTCTCTTATCACCTGGGTTTGTGCCTCATGGGTCCTTGTCTCATCATTCAGGGTCTTCTTCACGAAAGACATTTTCTGTTCCCACTTTAATGTGAGTTCCCACTGTGGAGCAGTGGAGTCTACTGCGTCTTCTAGCTCCATTTCCAGTACTTTCAGCTTTTTCCTCAGCTCCTGCTTCCCAATTTTTGCTTTGTTCCTATGTACTCGCTCAGGGTGTCCTTGATGTTGATTAATCTGAGATTCCAATTTACGGATACTTTTTCTGGGCCATGTTCTTCTGGCTTTCTTCCTCTTCCATCTTAATCACGGCTGCTTGCACTTCCTCTTCCGTCTGGGCCAACTGTCTTTTAAGTTCTCCAACATGAGTTTGCAGTTCAGCTATCTGGCCATACGGACGGCTGGAGTCTTCCCCAAGCTTCCTGCAAGTTATCCCCAAGTCCAGCCGCTGTGCTTGTGATACAGGTGCTCTTCCACATCTGTGATCATGATCTTGCGTTTGTTCTTGCATTTAATGTGGTCTTTAGATTTCTCCTTATAATCTGGGGCCACCTTCTCCAACTGCAGCTTCCACCTTGCCTTTTCCTTTGTATTTGTGCCAATTATGCCACTGGCAGTGATGTGGACCAGCTCCTGGTGGCCTTATTCCTGAAGTAGGAGTTTTAAATCCAAAAGATTGGCTCCTTTCACTTATAAAAGCCTCCTCATCTTTCCAAGGATGATCTCTATTTGCCTGCTTCCTTCTTGCTGCTCAGCCAGACACTCTGGGTTGCATGTGTCCTATCATCCAGTTTCTGCCAGAGTGCTTTCATCTGGTCGTGTAGTTTGTCAAGGTGTTTGGTACTCACATCAGGGGTTTGGTTATCAGCATGTTCCTGAGCTTCGAAAACCTGTGAAACAAGTTCTACCCTTTCTCTGTCATCCCCACTCAAGGAATCTCTCTGTTACTCAGAGCATCTCAATGGGCTTCTCTCTCGTGTCTTGTTTGTTTCCTATAGAAAAACTGTACATTCCCCAAGTTCTCTCCACAAAGGCTGAGACTAGAATCTGTCTCTCTCCCTCAGGAAAAGTGAAATTTGAAACTCAACTGACCTCTCATCTCTAAACTGATATCCACAAAACAGTTTCCTTGGCTAGTCCAAGTTTCTCTATGACTGTGAAGCCTGGCTTCCCCAGAGTCACAGTCCCACTTCTGAGAGTTAGAGATTTTTTGGGGGGCAGTGTCTTTTTGTGCGCTTCATTTTCTACAACAAAAAGAAATTATTCCTGGGGCTTGCTTTTCCTTCATCCAAAGAAATGAAGGGGTTGTGTAGGGGTCAGTGCTGGATCCAATACTAGTTAATATTTTCATTAATGACTTGGATAATAGAGTGGAGTGTGTGTTTATAAAATTTGCAGATGACACCAAGCTGGAAGGGGTTGAAAACACTTTAGAGGACTGGATTAGAATTCAAAATGACTGTGACAAACTGGAGAATTGGTCTGAATTCAACAAGATGAAATTCAATCAAGATAAGTGCAAAGTACTATACTTGAGGAGAAATCAAATGCACAACTACAAAATGGGGAATAACTGGCTAGATGGTAATACTACTGTAAAGGATCAGGGGGCTACAGTGGACCACAAACCAAATATGAGTCAACAGTTGCAAAAGAAGCGTAGTATCATTCTGCCGTGTATTAATGTATCGTATGCAAGACCTGAGAGGTAATTGTCCCACTCTACTCAGCACTGGTGAAGCCTCCGCTTGGAGTATTGTGTTCAATTCTGAGTTCCACACATTAGGAAAAATGTGGACAAATTTGAGAGTCCAGAGGAGAGCAACAAATATCAAAACCTGACCTAGGAGGAAAAGTTAAAAAAAAACACTGGGAACATTTAGTCTTGAGAAAAGAAGACTGAAGGGAGACCTGAGAACAGTCTTAGAATATGTTAAGGGATGTTATAAAGAGGACGGGGATCAACTGTTCTCCACGCCAACTGAAGACAGGACAGGAAATAATGGGCTTAATCTGTAGCAAGAGAGATTAGGTTAGATATTAGGAAAAGCTCTCTTACTATTAAGGGTAGTTAATTTCTGAAAGAGGCTTCCAAGGGAGGTTGTGGAATCCTAATCAACGGAGGTTTTTAAGAACAAGGTGGATAAACAGCTGTCAGGGATAGTCTAGGTTTATTTGGTCCTGCCTCAGTGCAGGGGGCTGGACTTGATGACCTCTTACCATCCCTTCCAACCTTGCATTTCTGAGATTCTATGAATAATAAAAGAAGAGTCAAATGCACTGAGAGAGTTAAGTGTAAAATAAGGTTAAACAAACACTGAGGCTATGATCTTTGAAGCACAGAGATAAGAGGACTTCTTGATATCTTCTTCTATATTTCATTGGGTACAAAGCCATCTGAATGATGCAGTGGTGAATACCTGTTGTGTGAAATCTCACACAAGCACACCTTAGTAAGATATCAGAAGTGACATTACTAGAGCTTTTCAGCTATTCTTTTTTAAAACTCTTTTAAAAGGAGTAGTATTCTGCTGCTACAGTCTCTTGATTAAACTGCACAAAGCAGCTGTTTATCCACTCACAGTAACCAGCAGGTGAACTCGATTCAATATTTATCACAGGCTTTCACAGATCACTGCTAACCAAGCAAACCTTTTAATTAAGCTGGAACTTGCTTCAAAGAGCTCATTCAAGATGTCAGTCAGCGGGTAAGGGATCAGATACGGTGTCAGGTGAGAGTGTGTAATACAAATCCACAACTTTCTTCATCCTATTGCTGTAAATTAGCCTGCTTTAGAGTCTGGACTCTGATTGTAACAGACTGCCAGTCTCCTGGAATGTGTAACTGAAGTCACTCAAACTCTATTGTGAAGGTTGTAAGCAATATGTTAAACTGCAGTGGGCTAGCACATTAAGACAGATTCTTTTCACAGTTGTTTTTTGATACCCCAAGTGTTTGTTACACTACTCTCCATTTACTGTTTACTTTTTTACCTAGTGTAAATGGGGATTCCTTAACACAGCTGCCCCAATTTCTCAAAGTCAATGCTTCTAAATAATTAACCAAGAGAGTACAACAAGGGTATAATTTCTCATCTAGATTTATACTAGAACTGAACTGTTTTGTAAGAATCCCCAGTTCAAGAAAAAACATGGGTTCCCAGGCTCAAAGACGCTAAAGACAGTCAATTGCTTTGGACAGGAAGGGTCCGGCCTTCATTATGTCTACAGACATTCCCTTGATACAGAATTGGAAGGCGCTTCTCACTAGTTCTCTCATATTGATTATAAGCAATAAATGGTGCTCAATAGCTAAACACAGTATATAATATAAAACTGAATGGTTTAATTAATCATGACTATTAGGGCAGCACCATAGTACACTGTTTGTATCTATTTTCCTGAAATAAATGAAAATAAAGATCAACACATCAGAGTTATTGACAAATAAAATGTCAATCTTAAAGATGTTAAAGTACTTAATAAATTCTGTGTGTGTGTGTGTGTGTGTGTGTGTACACACACACACACACATATATAAATAAAAGAATTTGGAATATAAATGAGAGAAAACAAAACAATAAAGTGTAATATATTTTCCTCAAAAGTGACTTTAACTATTAAAACTATTGTAAATTAGTTCATTTAATCAAATCACTACTAGTATCACAAGAGCACGTGTTTACCTTGCGTTAATGTCCAACAGGGCTTATAAAAATTAGGGCTGTCAAGAGATTAAAAAAATTAATCATTATTAATCATGCGATTAAAAAAATTAATCATACAATAGAATACCATTTATTTAAATATTTTGGATGTTTTCTACATTGATATATTAATTTCAGTTACAATACAGAATACAAACTGCACAGTGTTCACTTTACATTTATTTTTTATTACAAATATTTGCACTGTAAAAAAACGAAAGAAATAGTATATTTCAATTCACTTAATGAAAGTTCTGTAATGGAATCTCTCTATAATGAACGTTGAACTTACAAATGTAGAATTATGTACAAAACATAACTGCATTCAAAATAATACAATGTAAAACTTTAGAACCTACAAGTCCACTCAGTCCCACTTCAGCCAATCACTCAGACAAACAAGTTTGGTTACAATTTGCAGCAGATAATGCTGTCCACTTCTTGTTTACAGTGACATCTAAAAGTCAGAACAAGCGTTCACAAAGCACTGTTGTAGCCGACATCGCAAGATATTTACATGCCTGATGCACTAAAGATTCATATGTCCCTTGATGTTTCAACCACCATTCCAGGTGACATGCATCCATGCTGATGACGGGTCCTGCTTGATAATGATCAAAGGAAGACAAGATCAACACATATTCATTTTCATCATCTGAGTCAGATGCCACCAGCAGAAGGTTGATTTTCTTTTTTGGTGGTTCAGGTTCTGTAATTTCCACATTGCAATGCTGCTCTTTTAAGATATCTGAAAGCACTTTCCACACCTCATCCCTCTCAGATTTTGGAAGGCACTTCAGATTCTTAAACCTTGGGATGAGTGCTGTGTCTAGCCTTAGAAATCTCATACTGGTACATTCTATGCATTTTGTCAAATCTGCTGTGAAAGTATTTTTAAAATGAATATGTGCTGGATCATCATCCGAGACTGCTATAGCATGAAATACATGGCAGAATGTAGGTAAAACAGAACAGGAGACATACAATTCTCCCCTAAGGAGTTCAGTTATAAATTTAATTAAACACATTATTTTTTTAAGCAGCACCATCAGCATGGAAGCATGTCCTCTGGAATGGTGGCCCAAGCATGAAGGGACATATGAATGTATAGCATATCTGGCAAGTAAATACCTTGCAACGTCGGCTACAACAGTGCCATTTGAACTCCTGTTCTCACTTTCAGGTGACATTGTAAATAAGAGGCAGCCAGCGTTATCTTACATAAATGTAAACAAAATTGTTTGTCTGAGCGATTGGCTGAACAAAAAGTAGGACTGAGTGGACTTGTAGGCTCTGAAGTTTTAAATATTTTGTTTTTGAGTGCAGTTATGTAACAAAAAAAATCTACATTTGTAAGTTACACTTTCACAATAAAGAGATTGCATTGCACAGTACTTGTACGCAGTGAAATGAAAAATACCATTTATTTTATCATTTTTAGAGTGCAAATATTTGTAATAAAAATAATAATAAAAAGTGAGCATCATACACTGTGTATAAGGTGTTGAAATAAAAATCAATATATTTGAAAATGCAGGAAAACATCCAAAAAATTGTAATAAATTTCCATTGGTATTCTATTGTTTAACAGTGCGATTAATCGCCATTAATTTTTTTAATTGCAGTTAATTTTTTTAGTTAATCGTGTGAGTTAACTGCAGTTAACCGACAGCCCTAATAAAAATGTATAGGTCCATTTTAGACTAGATAGCAGTAGACTGAGAGGAGGGCAGTTCAGATTCTGTACTGATAGTTTTCCCTCCTGTGTTTTGCCCTCCCCTTGTCCTTTGTGTCATCACATCATGCAGAACCACAGGTTATCATTAATTTTGTTTTAGGGAAAAAAGATTGTCACAAGCTGCTTAATACATATGTTTTAATATACTTTCAACAGTAGTTATTTTTAAGAGTGTATCAAGCTTGCCCATCCAAAGCAGATGCATTTCTGGCTTGCATTTAGAGTTAACAGCTGCCTTTTTCTCCTCACAGTATGTTTCAGTTGGCCAGCACCACCACAGCAGTGAGTATTAAGCAATCTGATATATCATGTTATGTTTTGTTTTCTTGTAATGAAAAAGAAAGTGACTAGCCAGCCAAGCCTTTTAAACCCACAGCTGTGACAAAGTTACTGGGAAGTGTATGGGCAAAACTCTATTTTCAGCCCCAAAGTGGCCTTACACATTAAAGCAGAGGTGCATTGGTGCTGAGCTGGGACTGCCAGCACCCTTGCTACAGTCACTCTGTTGATAAACACCTCATGTCCAGCGAAGTCAATCCAGCACCCTCACTAACATTACAACTCACTAATTGTTATAAAGATTAAAAAAAAGAACAGAATAATCATGCATTGCTATTTGAACTAAGAATACCTTTCCCCTTATGGACAGTGGAAAGGTCTTCCTTAAAGCAACTTACCCGAAGTCATGCAGCAAAAGCTGAGAATAAAACTCATGTTTCCTGACTCCCATGTTTGTGCCTTATCTATTGAACCAAGCTGCCTTCCTACAGAATGTTTTCCATTATGCCATCTCCTTTTGGTTAATTCTTCCATCTCCCCACTTACACACATTGTTACACTACATTATACCCATAACTAACTCCACTTGCTTCTTAACACTTGAGTTTTTGCATTAATTAATTCCTAAATTTAAAAGGATTTTGTAGGAGGAAATATTGTCTGTGTTTTGATTACAGTTAAATTAAAAAAGATGGTACTCTATATTTCTGGGTCACATATATACACCCCCACTGACTCCTCTATATAACTGGGGTTTTGGCTAGTCCTGTAACCAGGAGGGCACCTCTGACCACCACATAATTTAATCAAACTTTTGTACTGGTGACCCCTTTCACATAGCAAGCCTCTGAGTGTGACCTCCCTTATAAATATATAAACAAATGTTTTTAATTTAACACCATTATAAATGCTGGAGGCAAGTAAATCAGTGGGCCAGAGTTTTCAGTCCTATGTTGGGGGGCTTTTTAGAGACGGGAGTATGATGTTGCAACATTATGGTAATTATTAAAAGGAAAAAAGAAAGGAGTTGAATTTAGGACATCTGCTGTCATTACATCGAATTTTGTTTGTACAATACCGAAACAACTGAGAGCAATTTTTAAAGGAAGAGAGTTCTCAATAAAATGTGTAGATTATATTGATTCTACCTATAACCATACTACACCGTACATTATAAAGCCCCTGCAAACACACATTCAAGTAGCCTCAATAGCCACACTGGGCCTGCTCATGAGAGTAAAATTAAGCACATGAGTAAGGTTTGCAGGAGCAAGACTATGTTACAAACTGGATCAAGTCTTAAAATGAATGTAACAACTGAGATAATATAACAAAAATTATTCTGAGATGTACATTAAGTCCAACATTTTTAGACTACCTTACAGGCACTAAAAATCTATTTTCAGGCACTTGTTTTTTAAAAAAAGAGACATTTCTCAGAGCTTCCACAGCTTCAGTAGGCGTGAGTTAGTCCTCTTGTGTTCAGCACCTCCGAAGAGCTACTTTTAATTAGGTGCTTAGAACTAGACATCTAAATTTGAAAATTTTGGACTTATACCACAAGTATCAGCTATAAAATGAAACTATTATAACAGCAGTTAAGACTTGTCAGACTTGTAACATTCTCCTGTCTTAATACACTGCATCAACAAACAAGACCAGAGAAAAGCATATCTTGCTTTCAAACAACTCTTGGAATGGAAATACAAGTACCTACTTAAAAAATTTTAAGCAACAGACAATCTATTCTCTCTCTGTTAGGTCACAAAAAGTGATTATTTGGCAAGAAAATTACAGCTCATTAACTTCAAAAATTTCCTTGCATGCAGGAATGATCATGTAAGATAAAACACTGAGATTAAACCTAAAAAGTTTCATTATCCCACTGGTTAAGAAAAATAACTCTGTGAGAAACACTTATTCTAAAAAGACACTATCCAAATTTTAAAACATATATAAAATAAAATAATTTTTAAAACTTTCCATTGTTTTTATTAAGCTATTAAAAACGTAAGAAAACTTCTTTGTCATTTGGAAACATTCGGTGTTTAGCCTCCAATCAAGGCACACACGTAGTCACCATCAAGGAGAACTACTTGCATGAATAAACCCCTTATTTTTGAGCATTGACAAAAAGGTATTGAAATTAATACAGCTCTTTATATTAACTTTATTTTGCACTGATATAATCCACATCAGCAATACTTAAGGAAGAGTGTTTATTAGTTAACTGCTCCTCCAGACCTATCAAAGGCAGCACATACATATCTTGTTTTGTGGATGTCCCACCAAAAATGACAGTTGAAAATTTGTTTAAGGAAGTGAGTGGTGAATAAGTATATGGTATGTATTCTTGCATTAACACCATCACAAATATATAAATTAATTTTCAGTCCAGCATTAGCACTTACCCAATGCTAAAAATAACCTTAGGTTTTGACACAAATAAAAATCCTTCTGGCTAGTTGATGAGAGGCATCCCTACACAGCTGCAACAAGAGTTCCATAAGTGGAGAGAGAGGAGAAAGAGGATATTTCAAAGAAATCATGGAACTAACAGGATGTTTGCCAACCATCATCCTCATCACTCTGCTTGTCCGTTGAATCCTACACCTTTTTCTTGTATATTTAGTTTTTAAAGCCTTCACTGGCTTGAATATTTAGATTGTACGACTTCTCTTACTATATGTTTGTACAGTTCCTATTACAATAGAGCCTCAATCCTGGTTTGGATCTTTAAGTGTAACAACAAAAATAAATAATAAATATCTGTTCTTTTCATCTATACATTTCTTCATGTAATACATGACATATTTTAAGATTCTAAATTAATGGCACAGATTCTTAAGTTTACAAATGTTTTAGAGTTGTATTAAATTTCTTTATTAACGAAGAGAAAACTCCCCCATCACCAAACATTTAAATATGACTGAGATTCTTATGTTAAACCTAAGTCTTTCTCCTGCAACTAACTTCATCCTGGGAGACACATGGACCTATGCAGTGCCAATTACAGGATCAGGGTCTAAAACTGTACTAGATTCACCCAGAAGTGAAATTAAAATCTTAAGCCTTGTCTACATTTAACAACTTTACAGGCATGACTACATCAACAGTTTTGGTGTTGCTTTATTTTTGTTTTTTTTAAACCAACAGTTATCCAATAAAAGCCCTAATGCAGATGCTACTAGTATAAGAAGCTCTGTGCTGGTATAGCTTACTTCACTTTGGTAAAATGAAATACGCTATACCTGCATACGCACTTATACTGACCTGTGTGCACATCGGGGGGTTTTTGTCTATTTAACTATGCTGGCAAAGTTAAAGCAGAAAAAAATTTAAATGTAGATGAGGCCTTACTATTCCAGAGCTGCCTATTGCTATCAAACAAATTCCCCCTTAAAATATCCCCTCCCCTTTAAAAAAAAAAGGTCATAGCTGGTAAATAACTTCATGCCCTTCCACTTTTAAAAATAAACCAATGTCCTTTAAAAAAAATCATTCTGCTCCCTCTTCAGCTGTAGCTCAAAAACTATTCTAATTGCTTTGAGAGATCACACAATTCCACAAATATGCAAAAGTATTATAAAGCACTGATGAGAACATGGCATGGTTCTCTTTCTAGGACATGTTCTCATCAGAATACAAAGTAAAGCGCATAATGTATCATGATTACTGATGAGATTACAGTAAAACCCACAATGCAGATAAAAACAGCAAGTACATGAAATGCTTGCTCTACAGAGGAGTTTCAAGACATGGTTGAAAACCAATAAGAATGAAGAATCTATCTAGACCGGGGTAGGCAACCTACAGCATGCGTGCCGAAGGCAGCACGTGAGCTGATTTTCAGAGGCACTCACACTGCCCAGGTCCCGGCCACCGGTCCGAGGGGGCTCTGCATTTTAATTTAATTTTAAATGAAGCTTCTTAAACACTTTAAAAACCTTATTTACTCTACATACAGCAATAGTTTAGTTGTATATTATAGACTTAGAGAACGAGACCTTCTAAAATGTTAAAATGTAATACTGGCACACAAAACCTTATATCAGAGTGAATAAATGAAGACTTGGCACACCACTTCTGAAAGGCTGCCGACCCCTGATCTAGACCATTATAGCACTTCTCACTTTTGTCTCTATTTCTGGGCAGCAAAGCACGTTTTAGATTCATTGCTGACTGAAGTGTACTTCAACAAAAATAGGAATGTAACTGGAGGATACTCTAGTGATTTTTCTCAAGACCTTTTCAGTGGGATCAAGGGAAACTATTATATTTAGGAAATTACCTTAATTTTCCCTTTAATAATAGAGAAAGTGTATATTTTACAACTCCTCTGCTAGATTGGTTCGCCTCACCCCCACCATTCAGAGCTATGCAAATGGCAACTCTTCCGAGTAACTACGTCCTCCAAAAGCCAAAATGTTTGTTTTTTTTCGAAGACTGTGATCAAAGCCATGTTATTGAACTTCCAGGAATCTCTTACCATTTTAACATTGAACAAAAATCCCATATTAAAAAGGGAAATTATTTATTTAGGTGAACTGGCCAGTTTATAGTGCTCTGCATTCCTCTTCAGGAGAATCAAGACCAATTCCAATTTCTGTAGGAGAGATTCTTGTGCTAGCAGATGCTAAAAGTCTTTCTGAAACTACGCATTCAGTTCCTAAGAATGGTGAGTATCCTGCATTGCTCAATAGTCACTTCGTTGGACTGTGATATTGGGAGGCTAAGTGTCAGCCATAGCTAGAATAATAGTGACTTGATGTAGGGCCTTTGGGAGACTGCACAGCTATTGATTAAAGCAGAGGACTGGGAATAAGGAAGACTGAGTTCTATTGCTGATTGCCACATGCGTCCTTGTAGTCTTTGATAAATTGTGTGCTCTCCCCTTTACCTCTGTTTATTCATCTGAAAACGGGAATAACATTCACCCACCATCATAAGAAGTGTCTTCCTATCCCAGAGCTACAGAAATACACTGATATGTATCATTATTACGGTCAAGTAGAGCTGGCCTAAAAATTTGCAGCAAGAGTAAGCCCCCAAACTCCCAAGGGGGTAGAGACAGAGAAACATAGGACTGAAATTTCCCCTCTAGTTTCTCTGATGGAAAAAGGCACTGGGCAGTGAGTTGATTTCCCATCTGGCCTTGTTACCAGAAAGCATAAGAAGTGGAGGAAATTGGGCTGCACATCCCTGAGATTTTGTATGGAACTCCAACAACAGTTGTTTGTGCTTAAGGCCAGCCCTGCAGTCAATGAATATAAAACAGAGGGGAAATAAACAGGGATCCTCAATGCTCAGATAGAGGACTGCCTCATCTCCTCACCCCGCTATTTTCAGAATGAGAAAAGAAAGGAAAAATATTAGACTCAAAGACCTTTAAAAGTTACCATGGTATTTTTCGTTTATGAAACAATGCCAGGAAAATGTTATCTAGTATAGCCTAATATAACGAAAAGTCTGATACAGCCAAATGACATTTAGGGTATGTTACTCTGCAAATAAAAACCCAGTCTGCTAACTCAGGTTCGTGGGGCTTGGCTAAAGGACTGTTTAACGGCATTGTAGACATTTGGGCTCAAGCTGCAGGCCCAGACCTGAACCTCTACACCGCAATTAAACAGCCCCTTGGCTCAGCTAGCCTGAGTTAGCTGATCCGGACCAGTCTTGGGTGTTTAACTGCAGTGTAGACATATCCTTATTTACTGTCCACCAAACATATTGGTTACCTGTACTTAAAAATCCTAGATATGCCTGAGCTGAGGCTGAAAGGAAATCTGGCCTCCCACCTTAATTCCCTTGTAAATGCCAAGTGGCAGGGGGAGAGAGGATGATCTCACTATTCTGTCTGTTCACTCTACTACATTTCTACATTCTTCTGGTTCTGCTCAGTTAGTTACCCGGAGGACTGTACTGTAACAAGAACTCACACAGATAACCATTTTTCAGCCACAGGTCAGATATTCTAGTCTACTAAAATATCCAGGATTCTGAATTATGTGTGATTAGCAGCCTGCCAAATACAGGTTAATTAAAAATATATTTTATGTTGTGAAAATAAGCCACATAGTCTTGTTCGCCAAACAGATTTGAGATTCAGATTCTCATTAGGCAAGTCATCTTTCAATTAAAAAAGAACACACACACGCACCTTTCCTAGCCTGTTCTGAAACACTTTCACCATTTCATTAACCACCCAATCAATTACACTAAGCAGTTTTCACAGAGTTCTGTACTACAAAACATCTGTGATTCAAGGAGCATCTTAACTGGCTGTTCATAAAAGGAGCTAATTAAATTTCTGCAGACTTCACATTAATGTACACACATGTACAACTAGAAAGATCCTAATGGCAAAAGGGGTTTATTGCTTGATAATCTCACTCTTATATGATTAGAGGCTCTCAATTGTGTTTTTTGTTTACGGTGGCCCGGGGATTTGAACAGTATGCCTCATTGCCTGAATGTAAGGAAATAAAAGGGTAAGTATATGTAGGTTGCTACTTTGTGGAACAATCAGCAGCATCTTCCCAAGCAACGTTGATCTGTATACACTGATACTTATGGAATAAATGTTCTCAGTTTCCATGTGCTTTTATTATAATATTTGATGAAGATAATTCTTTACCAACATCTGTAGCCATTTCAGATGATGCTATAATGACCATTTGTCAATTTGTTTGCTATGTACTTTACTTGCATATGCCTTGATATTTTTAGCTCTTGGAGCAGAGGTATCATCATTTCTGTATCAGAGGGGTAGCCGTGTTAGTCTGGATCTGTAAAAGCAGCAGAGAATCCTGTGGCACCTTATAGACTAACAGACGTTTTGGAGCGTGAGCTTTCGTGGGTGAATACGCAGGTAATTTCCACTACTCGTCTGACGCAGTGGGTATTCACCAGAAAGCTCATGCTCCAAACGTATGTTATCTATAAGGTGCACAGAAATTTCTGCTGCTTTTATCATTTTGTAGTACTTCTAAAACCTATTGTAAGCACTGTTATTATTATTCTCTAAAAAATACATAATAATGTTTATCAAGGAATAGTTACACTTCTTTTTGCATCAAACATTCTAATTGTTTTTATTTCAAATATTTTGGAGACACTTTCTTCCATTCATATATAGATCTATCACTATATATCCATTAACGCAAATCTCTCTAAAAATCATTGCACTTCTCATTTCACAGCTGTTTACTGCTTAAAACCATATTTTTTTAGCCAATCATATAAATGAAGGAAAGAGAAATTGTTCACATAGCCTCGATCCTGCATATCCCTAACAGCCTTCCACACAAGCAACAAGGAATTATATAATCTGTTAATTGAAAGATAAAAATATATTGGAAGTCCCTAGTAGATATAGAATGTAGTTGGGAGCACAACTTATCGTTGGGTGAATACCCAATTCGGTAGACGCATATAGTGGAAAATTCCAGAGGCAGGGTATAAATATGTGGCAAGCATCAGTCTACGAGATAAGAAGGTTAGTTCAATCAGGGAGGATGAGGCCTTTTCTAGCAGTCTGAGGTGTGAACACTAAGGGAGGAGAAAACTGCTTTGTAGTTGGTAGGCATTCACAGTCTGTGTTTAATCTGACTGATGGTATAAATTTGCAAATGACTGAAGTTCAGCAGTTCTCTTGAAGGTCTGGTCATGATCTTTTTTTGCTGCAGATGCTACCTTTCAATCTTCTTAGATTGTGTGTCCAGGGAGCTGAAGTGTTCTCCTACAGGTTTTTGTATATTGCCATTACTAATATCATGACTTGTGTCATTATCCTTTCGTAGGGATTGTTCCAGTTGGCAATGTCATAGCAGTGGGGCATTGCTGGCATGATAGCATATATTGCATTGGTGGACATGCAGGTAATGAACTGGTGATGTTGTGGCTGATCTGGTTAGGTCCTGTGATGGTGTCGCTGGTGTAAATATGTGGGCAGAGTTGGCATCGAGGTTTGTTGCATGGATTGGTTCCACAGTTAGAGTTGCTATGGTGTGGTGTGTGGTTGCTGGTGAGAATATGCTTACGGTTGGCGGGTTGTCTGTGGGCGAGGACTGGTCTGCCTCCCAAGGCCTGTGAAAGCGAGGGATTGTTGTCCAGGATGGGTTGTAGATCACTGATGATGCGTTGGAGAGGTTTTAGCTGAAGACTGTAGGCGATGGCCAGTGGAGTTCAGTTAGTTTTTTTCTGATGGTTGTCTTGCAGCAGGAGGCTTCTGGGTCCACATCTGGCTCTGTTGATTTGTTTCCTTATTTCCTCATGCAGGTATCATAGTTTTGAGAATGCTTGGTGAAAATCTTGTAGGTGTTGGTCTCTGTCTGAGGGGTTGAAGCAAATGCTGTAGATGATGAATCGTGTGGTGTGTCCGGGATGGAAGCTGGAGACATGAAGGTAGGCATAGTGATCGGTGGGTTTTCGGTATAGGGTGGTGTTAATGTGACCGTCACTTATTTGTACCACAGCGTCTAGGAAGTGGACTTCCCTAGATTGGTTCAGGCTGAGGTTAATGGTGGGGTGGAAGCTGTTGAAATCATGGTGGAATCCTTCCAGAGTTTCCTTCCCATGGGTCCAGATGATGGTGTCACCATCTACAAGTCTATAAGGTGCCATAGGACTCTTTGTCGCTTTTTACAGATCCAGACTAACACAGCTACCCCTCCGATACTAGTCAGGTATAGCAGCAAACTCAAATCTCATCTGTTTTAAACAACCATAAAAGACTCTATTTCTGAAGTAGTACTGAGCTGCACCTTAGATTTCAAAATATATATATATAGCCTCAAACTTTGAGCCCAAATACAGAGTTCTAAGCAGCTTCAGAATTTGGTTTTTTTCGCTTTTGATTTCTAGAAGAACCATAAGAAATGTGGAGGAAAAGTTGATACATTTATCTAGGAATATGATGTGTTACAACACAATTACATAATTCTCAAATTTTTTGGAATCCTTCCACTACACAGCATTTCACCCTTTTGTGTTCCCCAAAAACCATATCACCTGATATGGATGTCTCATTTTCCATATTAATTTTACTTTTTAAAGCTTGATTTTTAATAACTAATTAGGTAATAATGCTGCTATTGTGCACCCATTCATTATCTAACTTAGTTCATCATTTTTTCACACTTTCCAGAATCCTGAATTAAAACAATCAAACTCCAAGGTGGCAACTGTGAATTGGATTATAAATTACTTTAAAACCAAAAATTATTTAGGAGGAAGTTAAACAGAGACTTTAAAATCTGAGACCCCTGTGTCTTAAACTTATGAATTTCAAAAGACTTAATAAGACCAATTTCATAGGGTGCATCTTTGTTCTTTCAGGAATAGAACACAAAAATTGCAGTATTTGCTCCCAGTGCAATGATATTCCCAGAAAAGTACACTGAGAGAAAGTTTTTCATATTTACCATGCCAAAATACATTTAATGAAGTCTTTATGGTTTCTTTTTTACATAAGATGTGTCCCAATAGGTCTTCAAGCTTTCCACCCATGAATCTCCCCCCTTCACTATTAATCCCAAACATATCATCTGTCTTGTTTTAGATGATCTTACTTTTCCTGACTTTAGGAGGTGCCAAATTTGTATCCAGTACTAGCTTTTGCACCACCACAAAAGACTAGAGGCATAATGTATCAGCCCTCATCAACATCCAAAAGTGAGACTCCGCAAATTGTTACCAAATCTGGAAAGCACAGCCATAAACATGGGCCCGAAGTTTCTGGGATTCATTATTATTGCTTGAGTAGCCTTCCGGGCATCAACAAGATTATTCAGGTAGTAAGCATTATTTCTGTAAGTATTTGCAAGATGAGGCCTATAGATGGCATATTATAATGCACTACTCAAATGTTATCCCAAAAGTAATATAGATTTCCTTCTGATGTGAAGGAAGATAATAGATAATTCTCTTATTCAGTGTTTTTTTTTAATTATTTTAAAGTAAGTAGTAAATTATCTTAAAAATGAGTTGCAAAAAGCTCCTTGAACACTACAAATTCTTAGTTACTGTCACTAAGAATTATAAAAAATTCTAGAACTTCTAAACCATCTTTCAATATTTTAAGCAATCCACAACACTGTTGCCTTCAAATGCGAAGGTCAATAAAGCAAGAAAAGATTTTTATTTGAAAACCAACAGCACACTCTGCTGGCCTTCAGATTTCACAATGCCAACTGATTTCAGTAGCATGAGGCATTTAAAAATGCCACTTGAAAACCTGTGAAGCTTTCCAAAACAACAATAAAATGTACTGCCCATTAAAATGAACAAGAGTACTGGTTCTCTTTTGTAAAAAAAGAAAATAATTTACTACCATTATTTTAAATTAGGATTACAATTTTTGGCTTGTTTTGTAGTTCAAAAAGGCAGGTACAAACTGGACCCAGAAGTGTACAGTTAAAATAAAAAATAATTTTTAAAGTCATTGATCATAAAGATGTATACAAAGGGTCAGAGAGTGTATCAGAAAGGGAAAAGAGGCTCCAGTTGGTTATCTCAGGGGTGTTCCCAAAGACTGACTGATTCGTCTATCAGATTTTAATACACTATGCAAAGCAAATGACTATATTTTATTCTAGTGCTGGATAACCTAGAGATTCATATTATCTGGGAATTACTTAAAAATCAAAAAAACAAGTGGGAAGGAGAGACTATCCTTGACAGTTTTGAAAATGGGAAAGATTCTCCTCTACTCTCGTGTTTGTCTGCCAAACCCATGTAGCTCTTCACTCTCATCCTATCTTTCAGCACTGGAAGCGACCACTTTGGCATAGCCCTTCAATAAGAATTCATGTGAATGCCGTTAAGTAGCCTCACATATCATTGAGGTGATCCAACTTTCCTGCATCAGCCCTGTAAGACTGACTTAAGGAACGTCTCATATTCTTTTTATTTTGGTTTAGCTTGAACAATGTTGTTATTACTTCCCCGCCCTTCACCACTTCCCTCTTAATAAAGTGAAGAAAACTCAAACACCAAAAATTGCAACAAATTTCCAGTGGGGAACTCTGCAAATACCACTGCATATTTTTGAATCTGTTTCCTTTAAGAAACTTGCATTTTCTTGTATCAGAGGGGTATCCGTGTTAGTCTGGATCTGTAAAAAGTGACAGTCCTGTGGCACCTTATAGACTAACAGATGTATAGTGGGTGTTCACCCACAAAAGCTTATGCTCTGATACGTCTGTTAGTCTAAAAGGTGCCAAAGGACTCTTTGCCACTTTTTGCATTTTCTTGGAAGTTCTGCTAGGAAAAGTGACAATTTGTAACAATGCTGGAAAACAGTAATCGGTTTTAAATTTTTAGGCATCTGTGCCCCTTTACAAAACAAGTTTCATCAGACACAGAACAATTATCAGACAAACAGATGAACATGATTTGTTGGGGGAAGAGTCCACACAGCTTTGTAAAGGGAAATCATGCCGCACCAATCCATCAGAATTCTTTCAGCTTGTCCACAAACACGGACAAGGGTGATACAGTGTAACTGAACTTTCAGAAAGCTTTTGACAAGATCCCTCACCAAAGGCTCTTAAGCAAAGCAAGGAGTGAATAAGAGTGAAGGTTCTCTCATGGATCAGTAAATGGTTAAGAGATTGGAAACAAAGGGTAGGAATTAACAGCCAGTTTTCAAAGTTCCCCAAGGATCTGTGCTGGGACAGTGCTGTTCAACATATGCATAAATGATCTGTAAAAAGGGGTAACCAGCATGTTGGCAAAGTTTGCAGATGATACAAAATTACTCCAGATAGTTAAGTCCAAAGCAGACTGTGAAGAGTTACAAAGGGATCTCTCAAAACTGGGTGACAGGGCAACAAAATGGGAGACTAAATTCAGTGTTGACACATGCAAAGCAATGGACTTTGGAAAACAATCTCAACTATAAAAACAAAATTATGTGGTCTAAATTTGCTGTTACCACCCAAAGAGAGAGATTTTGGAGACATCATTGATATTTCTTTGAAAACATCTGTTCAATGTGCAGCAACAATCAAAAAAGCTAACTGAATGTTAGGAACCATTAGGAAAGGGATAGATAATAAGACAGAAAATTTCACAATGCCATGAGAGAGAGAATTGGAAAAGGTACGGAAAAGAGCAACAAAAATTGTTAGGGGTATAGAACAACTTCCATATGAGAAGAGATTAAAGAGAGACTGGGATTGTCCTTCCTGGAAAAAAGACAACTGAGGAGGTATACGACAGAAGCCTATAAAGTCATGAATGGTGTGGAGAAAGTGAATAAGGAAACATTATTTACACCTTCACTCAACACATGAACCAGGGGCCATCCCATGAAATTAATAAGCTGCAGGTTTAAAACAAACATAAGGAAGTACTTCTTCACAAAATGCACAGTCAGCCTATGGAACTTGTTGTCAGGGGATACTGTTAAGGCCAAAAGTATAACAGGGTTCAAAAAAGATTTAGATATGTTAATGGAACATAGATCCATCAATGGCTATTAGCCAAGGTGGTCAGGGGCTCAACCCCATTCTCTGGGTGTCCCTAAAGCTTTGATTGCTAGAAGCTGGGACTGGACAACAGGGGATGGATCGCTCAATAAATTGCGCTGTTCTGTTCACTCCCTCTGAAGCATCTGGCACTAGCCACCATTGGAAGACAGGATACTAGGCAAGATGGACCATTAGTCTGATGCAATATGGCAATTTCTTATGTTTTTAAGAGGGCTGCTTTTTCAGATAAAAGCAAGACAAGACAGCAACATCCTACCTCCAGCACACAAACAAAAATGGAGACAAAAAAGCCTTCAATCTTGCCCAAAAGGATTCTACTGAAGTACTCAGACTAACAGTGAGAGGAAAGGGCATTCCAGAGATCCAGGTGTTTACCAGAAGACTTTCCCTCCAGTCCTTTCTAGACTGTATCATGGGTTGAGTCAGAAAAATAACTTCAAGATACTAGATCCTGATGCAGCAGGATGCTTTCTGAAAATCATCTTGTAAATTGGCCTTTCATGCACAATTTCTTTATAGCAACAAAATTTGTCCTTGTTTCTTGAACTAATAAATGGCCTGCAAGACCCATGCTACTTACTGTTTTTGGAGAGAAAGAAGCAATTTTTTCTGAGTGAACAATCAGTTCCCCATTTCTTCGCTGTTGATAAACTTCCAAAGCATCAACAAACCGCACTCCCTTTGCAAAACAATGACGTTTTCTTATCTGTTAGGAAAACATGCAACACTCAAATGTACAACAACAGACAAAGGTATGGCATTAAATCAGAGCTAAACTAGTGGTCAAACGTTACAGTTATAATTTTAATTTTTTTCATTCTATGCCTGTTTCAGAAACTCAGTGCATTGTTAATACTCATCAGTTTAACCATATCTAATATAAGCTAACCAAAAATTAATAATTCAAGAAAAGTTACTATAACACTTGTACATCTTGGTTATCAAGACAAATATACAGCTTAATAACGCTTTTTTTAAAAAAATCATTTTGTTTTGCTAAATAAAAGCAATAAATGAATATGAACAATTTCTATCATTTTGGAGCGATATTTTATTGAGCCTTCCTTGGACAAAACAGTTAATGAAACAACACCATACCACCACCACCACCACCACCACCCCCGCTACAGACTCCTCAGTCAGACAAGGACTTTAGTAAGCAAAATGGACATCTAGTTTCAAAGATGAAAATGGATGTTTATGTTGATGTACTTGTTAATCATAGAAGCTGGACACATTTCTTGCAGAATTAGGCCACAATCTTACAAAGAGATATAAATTCTAAATCCTACTGATTTAAACAGGTATCTGGGCATAGGTACCTGTACTAGCGGATTCCAATGCAGGATGGGGGCCAAGAAGAGCAGGTGTTGTTACAAATGAAAGTTACTGAAAATTATTACATAAATTATTACAAGTTTCTATGATACATTACACAAGACTAAAGAGATATCCATGGCAAAGGAAGAAATGATTGCAGAAGAGAATGGTGGGGTATGAAGTGAGCTTCAAATATCCTAAATTGCCAAAAAAAACTGAAACCAATATACAAATACAGCAGCTGGTTCTATTGCTGAAATTTCCAGCAGAAAAATGAATAGTATATGAAATAAACAGAATACTCCACAGCTACACTTAGTTTTCCTTTCGTAATTAATGACATAGATATCAGTGATTATTTCCCATTGTTATATGTTTTGATAAAACTAGTATAATTATTGTGCAGACATACAATAAAAACATCCATAATATCAATGGCAAGGAAAAAATCCAACCCATGGTAATTATTCTTCAAAAAAGTTAAAAGTAGTTCTCTGACACAATATTAAAACAGAATACAATGACGACTAGAGTGTACTTGAGTAATATAAAAAAAAAAAAGTAAGGAACTTGTAATACCAATATTGATAATGTAACAAAAACTTTAGAGAAATTTCATCCCATGTAAAAAGCTAGTGATAAGAATTTGGAAGGATATCAAGAGGTATTATAATGTACATTAGATTTTTAGCAGATATGAGGAAGGGCATTTTCATGCCTAAGAATTATTTTCTTTGACTTAATGTTTAAGAGCAACTGTTGGTGAGTAGGCTTCATAGAGACAGAGTGTATAAATTCTCCATTTACTAGCATACACCAAGTAATTTATCTGCATGACAAGTGATTGTCAAAAATCAAATACAACAATAGATTCCTTCGTAACAAGTAATAGTAAAAATGAAGAGAAAAAAGTAATCTAATTTATGGCTGTGACATGACCAATTAATCTCTGCTTTTAGCACTGAAATGTTGATTGATATTTGACAACCTTGTTCGGCTATGCCTGGATTATTTTACTGCCAACAAACTTTGCTCACCTGCTGCTCAGTTTCTAATAAACGTATCCTTTTCCTGTCCACTTGAAAGTCGTCATTTTCATCTCCATGTAAAGATGCCCATTTCTTTGCAGATAATTTTGAAGACAGTGTGACTTTTGCATTATGTACTGTAACAGGAGTGTATTAAATAAATGTAAATAATATTTCCAGTCATGAAACTTATTCAGAAAAAATAGTTTAGACTCAAGGTGGACTCTAATATTGGTAGACATTTCTGGACCCCATCTTCCCTCATTACAGTGCAGGCAAATTTACATAGGAAGAACCATTACTTTAGGATTTTACTACTATGCAACACGGAAAAAATGGTTGGACTAAGGGAGGCCTCCTAACAGAAGAAACATAACAAGCATTGCACTAGCTATTAGTTTCCCTTCTAAACTTGATTTTGGCTATATTGGCAAGGAAAAACCAGCTATTTAATCCTTACAATATTTTTAGAGGATCTGTCATGGCAGATAAAGCTTTAAAGTTTCTTATATGTAAACATATCTCTTAGCTTTCCACTGATCTTTCATCATTGTCCTTGCTATTGTGGCTAAACGCAAGAGACTTTTACTTTCAAACAGCAATGATCATATCCTGTTCATAGCTCACATCCTTCCACTAAAAATCACAGCCACCAACTTTCTCTTTCCAGGTGGGTGCTCCACCCCCACTCTGCCGCTTCCTCCATGGCCCCACCCTCTCGCCACCTCTTCCTGCCCCTTTCCATCCCTACTCTGCCCCCTTTCTCCCCTGCCTCCCGCCTGCCACCAAACAGCTGAGCAGCGGATGGCTGGAGGGTGCTGAGCACCCACTATTTTTTTTTTCATGGGCGCTCCAGCGCCACCTATGACTAAAATCATAATGCAGAACTGTAACAGCAAAATCATTGAAATGGCCACAGATTGCCATCAGTAACAGAGAAATGTGACTTCATTGTAGAATTAGGCATAAAGAAAGATTAGACTGCAGTAAAAGGGACCACAAGGTTCATCTAGTCTAACCCTCTGCCAAGATGCAGAATTTGTTGTGTCTAAACCATCCAAGACCGATGGCTATCCAGCCTCCTTTTGAAAACATCCAGCAAAGGAGCTTCCACAACCTGTTTAGGCAGTCTGTTCAATTGTCCTACTGTTGTTACAATTTGGAAGTTTTTACTCAGATTTAATCTAAGATTTTGCTAGTCCATATTGCACTTGGCACAGAAATTATATGAGAAGCCAGGGATGGTACCTCATTCCAATAAATCTCTCATCTATGTCAGTCAGGTTTGTTTGTTGTTATTATTAAAAGGGATACCACCAACTTGAAATGTAAAAAAACAAACAAACAAAAAATTGACTAAAGAAAAAGTACATTCAGGTACTACCCCCATCCTAGTCCCCTGCCAATTTTTCATGGCTTTACAAATCACATCTTCATATTTTCTCAGTGCTCTTCTACTCCCTGTTGCTAAGTGAAAGTCCCACAGTAATAACAGGAAGAATGCCTACACAGAAAAAGCGCTGCCAACTGATCACATAAGAGTGCTGTCAAATGCATAAAGAAAACAAAATGAGAAAATAATAAGAAATTCCCTCCCCCCACCCCTTCAGTTAAAGCTATCTTAGGTATATCCTTTCACAACAATGGGCAAAACACTTTCAGGGAGAAATGCAATTTAAAGCTGACTTTTACACCAAAGGCTAGGACTAAAAGAAAAAAATGTGGCATCTATTTATACAACGACCTTGGTACTTTCTGCTGAGAAAAACTGGCAAGATCATGTGGACATATGGATTACACTCAATAGCGAGAGCCATGGGTAAAATACTTCATTGCAAAAGCACAATAGTACTCCTCCACTGAAATTTCCATAACTAGTTGTCCTGTGAATCACATAGGGAAAAGAAGAGGCGGCTTCAAATGAAGGTGTTCCCAGTACACAAACTACCAATTATCTACTGCCCCAGCATTCCAGAATTTAATATTTAACAGCTAGTAACTGTTTCTGAGTCAAGGTTTCTTCTGGTAGACTGGACTATAGTGCAGAGCTAGAGACGACATGGGGAGCTGACTATAGGCTCCTAAACTTCAAACTAGTAAGAAGCAATGGAGAAGAACACTTGCAACCACCGCTGAGCAAAAGAGACCATAAACATGCTCATCTGCAGGACTATCCTAAGACATATTTTTGATTTGGACACTTGGAAGGAAGGGGGAACTTTAAAGCCAGGAGCCACTAATGACCCAGAAAAAAGGTGGAGGGTGAAAGCATGATGAAAATAGCATTCTTGATAAGTTATTGATTCGTGTGCCATTGGCAATCATAGAAGAAATGAGAACCCACAAATTGAATAGCCATACGAGATGTCCACTCCCCCAAAAAAATAGAAAGTTACCTTTGTCTGTTGATGGTGTTTCACTTTTTATGGAAGTTGCTGCTTTACAATTAGTGAAAGAACAAGAAGCACCTTGGTTCACATCTGCAGTAGTGTCATTAGTCACAGCCTGGGAATGGCATCTACAGTGACATGACAATGAAGTCTCTGGTTTTTTGCATTCCTTTTCACATGAGAACTCATCCAGTGACTTCTCTAAAAACAGGACAGGAGAAGATCATTCATCTTCTGTTATAAAAGCCTAACTACAGAGCCATATTGCAGAAGTAGGCTCTCTCCATACCGCAGGAATAATTAGACAACTGTAGATTTTGTCGGAGCTATAGCTTGTAGTCACTGGGTCCACAAGGGTTCCATACCTTTACAAAACGGATATATGGAAGTCATTTACAGAAACCCTATCCATTCAGCTACAAAAAAAGTACAATAGGCCTTTTGAGTTAATACTAACCACAATCTTAATCAATAGAGTAAGCATTATACAGGAAGGAAAAAGATGCACACATATAGTTAAGATCCAACGCAGTTCCTCTGAAGGGATATACCAGCCACACAGAACCACAGTATATAAGGTTCCATGCTAGTATAAGAAAAACTGAAAAATTCCCTAATTTAGCAGGTTTTGAGTCTTAGCCAGAAATAAGGACATTATCTCCACTGCATAAAGAAAACACATGTAAACTCAGTTTTCTCCAATGAAGACAGCACAAACTCTTCAAAAAGTAAACAGAGGAAGACTTATTAATATTACTATGTACTAATTTGGGCTTGCACTTTGATCTGGTTCATTAGCAATTTATGGGTGCAGTCTGTATTGCGTAATTTACTTAGATCATAAGCCTTTTGGCTAGGGACTCCGTCTTCCTCTAGGTATTGTACAGACTAACCATACTATGAAAACTCAATAATGAATAATAGTAAAAAACAATTACAATAATATACACAGCTGGAACACACACATTTTCCAGTTCAAAATGTCATAATTTCAGGTAAGCAATAACATTTTCTTTAAATATGTTGATACACCTCTACCTCAATATAACGCAGTCCTCAGGAGACAAAAAAATCTCACCACATTATAGGTGAGACTGCTCTATATCAAACTTGCTTTGGCCCCCCCCCGCTGCTTGTTCCCTGACCGCCCCCTCCAAAGACCCCGGTCCCTAATCACCCCCAGCACCCTACTCCCTACCCAATCCCCCTGTCCCCTGACTGCTCCGACCCCTATCCACCCCCACCCCCAACAGGCACTCAGCAGCCTCCCAGCCACGGCGCAACCTCCCAGCCACGGCGCTCCGCTTCCCACCACCAGTGAGTGCGAGGAGGTGGGGAAAAGATGCCCCACTGCACTTACCTGCGGCGGGAAGCACAGTGACACAGCTCCAGCCCGCACCACTCTGCCACCTCCCAGTCATGGCGCTCCGCTTCCCGACTGGCAGGTGAATGCAAAGGGCATCCTTTCCCCAACCTCCCCGCACTCACCGGCAGCGGGAAATGGAGCAGCCCAGTCCCAGTCAGCTCCACTCCGCCAGCTCCCAGCTGTGGTGCTCCACTTCTCGCCGGGCAGGTGAGTGCAGGACCTTTCCCCAGCCACCCCCCAGCGACACGGCTGGGGCCAGGGCAAGGAAAGCAGAGTGGGCTAGTGCCGCGTTGCTCCACTTTCCGCCACAGGTGAGTGCGGAGAGGTTGGGGAAAGGATGCCCCCCATATTCCCCTGCAGCAGGAAGCAGAGGATCGCGGCTAGGATCTGGCAGAGTGGAGCGGGCTGAGGCTGAGCTGCTCCACTTCCACTGCTGCTGGTGAGTGCGGGGGAGATCCTTCCCCCCAAGTGACACGGCTGGGGCCATAGGAGCAGAGTGGGCTTCTCCCAGTCCTTTGCTAATCCCCCGGACCACTCTGGGACTGCGGGGCCCCCAGAAGTGCCCTCCCACAGCTCCTGTCCCCCAGAGCCTGGGCGGGGGGGGGAGCCCTTGACCACCCCCGAGACCCTCTGCCCCTTATCAAACCCCTCGGCCCTGGCTTTACCGCCTTGTATGTGAACCTGCCTTATATCAGGTCATGTGATATCAGGATAGAGGTGTATTCATATTTCCACCTTAATGTAACATTCAAAGCCATATTCATTTTAATATGAAAATAACGCTGATTAGGTCTACTATCTTGATTCTCCATAAAGCTGGCATCAACCACTGGCATAAGAACTGACAAGATTTGGGTCCATTCCTAAAACTAGATTTCTGAGGATCTCCACAGACCTAATATATTTATCAGTGCAGACAATCCTTGCTAACTGAAACTGGGCATATGGACATTTTGAGATAACTTACCATGCAGGGACTGCTGCCATGACAATACAGAACAAAGTAACGCCAAACTTTTACCACTTCCTGTGGGGCTCTCCAACAAACAATGCTGCCTGGAATTTAACCCCTTAACAATCTGTAAGGAAAAAATAAAAAGTTAACAGCTCAGAA
This sequence comes from Chelonoidis abingdonii, assembly GCF_003597395.2. Classification (NCBI taxonomy): domain Eukaryota; kingdom Metazoa; phylum Chordata; order Testudines; family Testudinidae; genus Chelonoidis; species Chelonoidis abingdonii. The sequence goes on from NC_133788.1 coordinate 19,071,211, forward strand.
GAATTAACAAGTACATTTTCATGTTGTCTCTTTGGGACGGGAAGCAGTGTATATATATCACACTCTCATCAGCAAAGTGCAGTAAATCTTCTGTGTCAGCAACAAGACAGTAACTAAGAAAGAAGGTGAAGAACATCTTCAGCTGAAACCACAGGGATTTTTTTTTTTTTTTTTTTTTTTTAAAGGCAAGCTGAAAATAGTTTCCTAAATGGAATTTGACAAGGTCCTCAGTTCATACTTTTGAAAAAAAAAAAAAAAATCTCACAAGACCATAAGCTGTCATTAGGTCTTGGTTTTCTCTCAACTAAGACATTTGCAACATCTCTCACTATACTGGAACACAGGTTCAGTAGTGACTCAGATGGGATTGTCGACTACCTCCCCATGTAGCAGCAACACCTGATCAAGGGCTTGTCTACACTTGAAACGCTGCAGCTGCACCGCTGTAGTGCTCCACTGTAGACACGATCTGTGCCAATGGAAGGGATTCTCCCACTGGAGTAAGTAATCCACCTCCCTGAGAGGCGACAGCTACGTAAATGAATTCTTAACTACGTCGCTCAGGGATGTAGATTTTTCATACCGCTGAGTAATGTAGCTGGGTCAACCTAACTTTTTAGTGTAGATCAGGCCCAAGTCAGAATCTGTTTATCCTTAATGTCATAGGAGCAAAGAATGATGGCAGGCCATTAAAGACTTCCTTGTCATAATTAAAGTTTTATATTTAATAACATGCGGAAGATAAAACATCTACTCCCTCAATAAAATGAAAACTTAGTGGGTTGGTACAGTATCTTTTGATCAAAAGATGGCAGGCATTTTGCTGAAGCCTTCCCTTTCTGAATCTGCAACATCAAATAACTCTTTTAATACATAATCTCTAGTTAAATAGGCATGCATTGTGGGCACACCTATTTAACAAGTTATTTAGTATAAAAGTTTAAAAGTATGTATTCACCCTAATACTCCAAAAATATAACTGAGCTCTCCCTTACATATATGCAAATACAGCATGTTGTTGCTTGTATTGTAATGGAAACACTGGAGGTATTGAAGGTTCTGAATTCATATCTAAATTCCCTTTTAAACTTTTAATTTACTACAGGTTCAAAATTATAACACCACATAAACTATTAAATCAATAGATTTTAATGACAAGTCTACTTACTGCATTCATCATAGCAAGCTGTGAAGGGTAAGCCTTGCAAGGAAAGATAATCTTCACCCCACCAATGGTATATTCTGACACTACCGAAGACATTGTCAGGGTTCTTTTCCCTTATTTATTTCAAATTTATGTCTGCAATACAAATGAAAAATGTTGACAAATCAATTCTACCTCAGCAGCTATCAGAAATCTGCAAACAACATAAGGTACCAGATAAAATTGAATATAAACTGTTAAAGTAATTTGGGGACTAGGTGGTTCAGGATATTGGCTATGGTGGAAATATAGTGCTTTACACCTATAGGTCACCAGTTCAAATTTAGCCCATCTTAGTAATGACAGCAAGTTATTACCATCTGATGATTTTTCTGTAACTTAAGTGATATAATAATTACTAACATGCTATATGTATTATCTTTTGGAATATTATCACTCAAACTGGACTTTGGCCAGGATATTAGATTAGCACCCCAATTCCGGTGAATAGCACGTTGGGATCTTTAATAATCACAAACAATCAATTCCTCAGTTTTACAAACCCACCCTAGTTAGCTTGAACCCCAAAACAGTGCATCCTGTGGTAATATGGCTGAGAAGAATGGTTTCCAGATAAGATTTTCTATCTTTATAGCAATTTATAAACATTAAAAGGACACTATACATTTAAAAATCAAATGTTTTAAATAAACATCTTATCTATGTTACTAATAATGTAATTATTAAAAGAGAAAAATATAATTTACTTGTCACTATTTACAGTGATAACTTTTTGCACATCTCTCACTTTGGACAATGAAAAGTAAGAGCTGAAAATGGTATACAGTCAGTTTCACTCTCATTCAAAAGATGCAATGTTTGGATTTCAAACACCGAGGGGAAATATAGGGTAGCTTGTTTAAAAATAATTGTTCACTATATTTTTTTTAAGGTTGAGGAAACAATTCCCACAGCTGTTAGGTTACACAAAAAGCTTCTTTTTACAAAGTTAAAATTTGGGACCAAATTTAGCAACATCCCTTTCACTGATTAATTCACTAACTGAAAGGTCTCAGTGGACCACTATCAAAAGACCATCATAACAACTGGTATGATGCCACACCATCATAAATAATCTCAGAGGAAGGAATCTACCTACCAAAAAAAAAAAGGGACCATTACCCTCAAATTACCACCTAAACTCGCCCCCCAGAAAGGGACGGTCGGTCCCCTGTCCCAAGTTTAGAAAGCTTTTCCTCAAATATACTCAGAAAGTCCCAGCCTCTCTCTCAAGCAAAACCAATTATTTTTATTGTGCCCAAAGTTTGCTAAACTTGCTTTATACAAGAAAACAAGGTTCCTATCTGAGCGCTTCAGCTCTCCATAGCCAAACACGCAGCCGAAGTCTGCAGGGAGAGGGATGGAGAGAGGGGAACAACCTAGCAGGACGCTGGTTCCCAGCTTATTCAGCCCCAGGCTCTGTTGATATTTTTGTTTTGGCTATTTACAAACAGTAAGAAGTTGTGTATCAATACTGACGCCCTAGTGAAAGGTTGTGTGTCCGTGTGCCCCTGGTGCAGCGCTCGGGGGGCAGGAGGATTAACATGTCTGTTTGCTTTTTTATTTTCTTATTCACTTCACGCGCTTCCCCCCACCCTAAAAATGGCAAAGGGGCGGGGGGGAGCGAGATTGCAGCGATTCCCTCCTACACAGTCCTCCCCCCAGCAAAGGGAAGTTTACAGGGGTCTCTCCCAGTTCCCTGAGCAGAGGGGAGATATACCCAGGGGACTCCCCCGTACGACCCCCCGGGGGGGATATTGCTGGGACGCCACGTACTCCCCCCAACCCGCACAAGCGGCCCATCGCCGTGAGCTCTCCCCGGGCCGGGGGAAGGGGAAATTCCCGTAGCTCCCCCCGAGCGAAGGGCAGTCGGTTTCCCACAGCCCCCTCACAGCGAACACCCGCCCCGCGTCCATTTTGAATGCCGTCCCCCACTCCCCGGCAGCTGGCCACGCCCCCCAGCCCGTGTCCACAGTGTGGCGGGAGCCGATCCCACTGCCCGGGCCGGTTACCTCAGAGCGCAGGGGGCAACTCCATCGGCCCTTCCGTTTCTTCGAGCCTTCGCGCCTCCAGCTCAGTCTAACCCCCACCCGCCTCTACACACCAATCACAGATGACAGGAAGTCGCACGGCGCATCCAATCAGCAGCCTCCTCGGCCTAAGAGCTCCCGCCTCCGCCCCTCGCTGCTGTAGCCAATCACTGAGGCCCATACTGGTGACTAGCAGGTTCCTTTAGTCGCCTAGGTAACCAAGGGCAGGGGCTGGGGCTCTGATCCTTGCCCCGCCCAGTCTCCTTTTCCGGAGGGGGAGGGGCTCCTCCCCTGAGGCTGAGACTGTAGTGGCCCAGGGGTGGTAGCATCAGGACCACATCGGCCCCCACTGGACCTGCCCCCACTTGGCTAGGGAGTCTTCATGTCTGGGCCTGCAAGGTCACATTGAGGTGGCACATAGGGTGACCAGTCACCAAGTGTGAAAAACTCAGATGAGGGGGGGGGAATAGGAGCCTATATAAGAAAAAGACTCAAAAATCAGGACTGTCCCTATAAAATCAGGACATCTGGTCACCCCAGTGGCACAGCATGGGGCCAGTCCCCCACAGGAATTGTACAGCACATGACAGTGCTGTGCCATCACTGAGTCCACAGGGTGACCTTCATCCATTGCAAGCCTCCTGGCCTCACAGCCTTGCAGAGCCGGAGCTCTGTCACTTGCGCAGGCCTCATGGCCGTGTCCTGTCAGTCATTTGTTGTATTAGGCTATAGTGACATCATGTGGGACAATGCTCTGAAATGCTTAAGTGTTCCTCACTGGGGCAGAGAGGCTAGAATTTGCTTCGGTAAGTCAAGGGATTTGGGTTGATGGCTTTTTTTCCCCTTAAACACTCATTTCCCCTGCACAACTGAGGTCCACATGCATAGACAGATACACTATCCTGTTCAATATATTTAAGTTTACTTGGTTTTCCACTGTACTAAGTATAAAGTCAACTAACTATTCCAGCTGTTTGATTCCGTTATATTTACAGCCTAGTGCTTTACAAAGAGAAGACATTTCTGTCCTAACCGTAACTGTAAGTAGGGAGAGAGCGCTAAGCGCGCACATACTGGCCCAAAAACAAAAAAACCAAGGTTGTGCTGCAACAGATCATGTAGTTTGGCTAATAATTCAGAGAGATGCACACTCAGGGGGCGGAGGGCAGACAAAGTCAGTGCTAGCGCTGAGGAAGGATACTTCCAATCAGTCCATCCATTTTTTGACTAGGTCTGTAAAAATATCTTGATATTACTATTTGAATAGCAGTAAGTATGCTAACAACTGTCATATATGCAGACAGTTATTAACCAGACTTTGCGACACATCTGTCTTGCACCTGTTCATGCTCTAACCATACCGGGTCTTCCCTCCCCACTTTGGCCAGTATTGTATGTAGTGCCTCAGGCTCCCAGCCCATGGAAGTGATTAGCCTATATGATGAAAAATTAAACAAAATACAGACTATAATACAAAATAGTTACAAAATTCATATACTAGTAATATTGCTGTTCACTCTCTTTTTAAATAGCTATGAACTGTGCAGGGAGTGGATGGCTCAGGGACTGGCAAAAGGCTACATGAATGATGTTAAAGTCAAGCCCAAATCACTAGTAACCAAAAGTCTTGGTCATTTGATGACTAGTTGGTATCCTACATAAAGTGAGATTGTTCCACACTGGTTCTTAAAAGTGACAACACATCAAAACTGACATGCTTGGAATAGGGTTGCCATTGCTCTAGAGGTCAGGTTATTGCAGTGCAGAGTTGCATCTGAGGTACATGTGGCTTTTTAAACACGAAATTTCAAGCACTCAAGATAACGCATCTTCTGCAATCTCAAAGGTGGTAGTGGGGATCTTTGAACTGACTGGTAAAATGATGAAAACCCTCTGCTTTAAAATAGGGGGTAGTTCATGTTTCAACCTTTACCTTTTAAAAGTTTGTAAACAGAGCACTAGATAAGTAACTGCGGGGGGGGGAATCTATGTCTATTGCAAATGGAGGGCTCAAACCTACAATTCTAATGGAGACAGAATTCAGTGGTCAGTAATTTTTAAAATTTTAGCATGCAATTACATCTAATCTTTCAGACATTTAGCCATTTATGAGGGAAGATTCTGACTTTGTAAGGAAGTCGGTGGTTTTTAAAGTCATTTAGTTTGTGCACTAGAGCCCTGAGGGAAGCGTTCCTTCACTTAGACATCCAACATGGAAAGGATTTTAAATTTGAAATGAGCAATCAATTCATGCAAGTCCGTTTGAAACAGTTTATGAATCCATCCAAAAATATATGTACATTAGGTTTCTCTTAAAATGTCACTACAGTATATAAAATATTACAATCTTGAGAAAAACAAATAAAACGTAACTTATTTACATAGTTTACATCAATACGTATGGCAAAAAGAATACCACCTTCCTACTAAAAGTATTAACACATGGTTATTGCAGGCTTTGACCAATCAATACGGAGATAATACTGCAATGTGTATTGTACATTTGGTTTTGCAATTTGAGTATTAGCTTTTCTGCACTCTGATCTGATACTTTTGAAGGACAAGCTATACAAAAGTGAAGGCCACTGTTTTTAAGAGAATCAGGTCATTCCTCCCTGGGCTTAAAAATAGGTTTAATCAAACAGAATATTTTATTTTTCTTTTAGAAAGACCATGGATGCTGTCATTTTAATACAACAGAAGATCCTCTTAGAATGGTAAGTTTAATAGCAAAATGCCTGCTAAAAGTACTACACTCACCTCACACAAAGCCATTTACTTTCCTATATTTATGGCTTTAGTAGAGACTGTCATCCTGTACACCAGAAGAGCTTGCGCATGGCTGCAGAAGATTGGTGAAGGGTGTACCAGGCCTCATCCTGCAGTTTTCTTGCATGCAGTAACTACTCACTACTTTCAAAAGTTCTGGGTGTGGTAAATACTGAAGGATCGATTCTTTTAATTCACCAAACTGACACCACTCCATCACATACCTCTTTTCCTAGAACCACTTTGCTATGGCTAAAAACTGCCATTCATCACAAGGCAATTTAGCGTTAATCACTTTGGCCTCAAGAACACTGATTTTTAAATCCTATCCAGATGATAAATCAAGAGATCTTTTGCATTTAGTGCTTTAGGTTCCTCTCATGTTTAAGTAAGCAATATTAAAAAAAAGTTACTAAAGGTAATTGAGCAGCATTATAAAAATAAAGTTCTTTAAGAAGAATGTGCTTTTGCAGTATTAACATTTGTTGAAACTTTTTAACCAATTTCAAGACTTTTTCAAAGTCATCCCAAACTTGTTTGTAGAATTTTTTAAAAGCCGACTTATCTGCAAATGAATGCCTTAATATTTTGAGAGTTGCTGATCTCATCAACTCAAATCTTGTGCAGTGGTTTGAAAGTGAGTAAAATGATTTTTAGTCTTTGTCTAGGACTTCATGAAACTGCAGAAGCAATTTAGAGTGTTTTTTCCAGTCTTCTCCATGCTGTTCTTTAGGGAGTTTATTGCATTTTGCTTTGCAAGAAACTGTTGCAACTGTCTGTTTGGGTTAATGCTTTTCAATCCCAATTTTCCCTGCATGTTTTTCCTCTTACCCACGATGTCTCTGCAAGATGGGAAGGCTCAACATGTTCAGACAAACATTAGGCTTACTTCACAGGCTGCTTTTTTAAAGGGTGTTGTATGAAAACATTGCAGGTATTCACAACCTAACTCCACTAGAAAGGTCTTCATTTAGGACCACCACTTGAGGCAGAGAGACTTTCAAAGGAAAGCAGTGCAGATCTCCTTAAGAATTCTCCTCTTTAGACAGGATCAGTCCACAACTTTGTGTAGAATCCAACAAGTGAAAGATACTACTGGTTCCAATCCAATTTCTAATTCCTCTTTGGCAGTTGTTACCAACATTAGAAACTGTACATTATACTTGCTGTAGTCCAACTTCATTTCTGTTTTTCCTAAACTCCACTAACGCTCATGTTAATTATTTCAATGATGGTCCTTTCAATACACTGGCATAACTGAACATCAGGGTCCATGCTTCCTATGTTCTTTCGTCCACTCTTATAAAATGAATCTTTACAAAGTCCTGATTCTTCATTTGGTTTCTCCTTTAGTTGCTGGAGACCTATGGAAAATTACATAGAAACACAGTTCAACAAAAACTGTTTCTTCTCCTGTGTACACAGACAAGTGTGCATGTTTTCAGATGGTGAACTGGAAACACTGCTACCACCACAGGGACAGATTAAAGCCCAAGTATGCACTGGTTTAATTCCATCACCCTTTCTGGAGATACTAAGGGAACATTTCTGTTTGGGTCTACTTGATTTTATTTTTGGTTGGTTCTTTTCTGACAAAGACAGTGGTTTTAATAATTCCAAGGGGAAGGGGCCCGAAGCCTCACAGCACCCTGTGAAATGGGCATCCTGTTTGCTTTAGAAAGGGGAGGAAGTGCAAACCTTGAGTGACTTGCCCAAGAGGACATAAAAGTCAGCAGTACATCTGGGAATAGAACCTAGCTGTCCTGCGCCAGCCATTAGACACTTCTTTACCCCTTACAGATGCAGCAGACATCACCCACCAATGACATTCCATTACAGGCACATATATATTTTTTTGCCATTTTAGAATGTGAAGTACAGGCACATACTTCAACTTTACACACCTTTTCACTCAGAGATACACCTTTACACACCTTTACACACACCTTTACACACCTTTTCACTCAGAGATATATGGTAAAACTACTATAAATTTGTACCTAATATGTGGATCAGCTTGATTTCAACTCATCTCCACTCTAACACCCCCACCCCCCACCCCCTGCCCCAGGAAACACTGTTGCGATGGAAAAAAGTCAGACAGTATATTAAGAAAACAAAGCAATCTGAAGTGCCCATATGAGACTTCTAAAAGTTTCAAGGCCAATAATTAACACCAACAAAATGCATGGAGTGAACTTTTGCTGTTGCTTGGGTCTAAGAGAAAAAAGAAGCCGGGACTTTCCACATCCTTTAATTCATGACAATATAAGGAATAAATCTGCATCAGTCATGGATTCTGTCAATGAACATCAAGAGCCAAGGGGAACAAATTCCAGCCAGGAATATGAAGATACTTATTCTAAACCAAATGAACTTCTGTAAATACAACGAAATGCACCTGGATAGAGAGGCTCTCTCAACAACAAAAAGTAAATTACAGATGCCATCGTAACAGCAAACAAGGAGATAACTGGTCTTTTTGGTGAAATTGAGTTTTCTTCAGGGGTGCATTAAATATAATGAATACTCATATCTACTAGACAACACAGCTTGATACACAAAATTTTATCAAGTGAAACAAAGTTTATAAAGTTTGATAATTTAAGGGCAAGAAGAAAAGGGCCTAGTTCACAAGAAAGGGTTCTCTTGATGTTAGTGTTTCCTGTTTTCTTCTGCAAGATATACTTATTAGCTGAAAGGTCCCTTCTTCCTGGGATAATAACCATCTCCTTCCTGTTTCTAAACAGCACACCGGAAAACTGAGTAAGAATCCAACTTTGAGGCACATTTTCAAATCACTGCATAAGGGTTTAATTGCACCTCATTAAATTAAAGGGAGTTGCACAAACAAACCTCACACAACTCTGGAATTTTACTTTGTAGAACAAGGATAACACTGTGGACTTTATTTCTTAGCTATGTTTCAAAGTGAGATACTCTACCCTGTTGCAGCTCATTTGTACCCTAGAAGCAGAACATCCAATTTCAATTATTCTTAAGAATGAAATAAGCAGTGCAAGAGGTCCATAAAATATATTAGAAGCCAAAAGCCTCTGCTTATCCCTTTCATTCCAAGTCTGCTATAGCAAATAGCATATATCACATCCTCTTATGGCCCCATCTGCATTTAAAAAACCTGGGGGTGGGGGGGAGGTCACTTTCACAGTGACCTCAAAAATCCACTCTAACCTTTCAAGGTGTTAGAGATACAGTTGTCTTAAGTTATACCATTAGTTTTGGAATACGCAGTGTCATTACTTACGTGTAATAATTGGATCAAAGTCTCTTGTCTGTGTAGCAACATCAGAGGCACAAACTTGTCCTATCTGTATCAGCAGAGACATAATATCATCATACAGCGGAGGAAAGGCTTGGCAGAAGGAGACCAAACAAGGCAGGGTCGGCATGAAGAAAGCATAGCGCTTTGTCTGGGTTAAAACTGGTAAGGAAGGGGAAACGTTTAAAAGAATCAAGAGCTGTCATTACATTTATGATTGCAATTTATGTCCTAAAATGCCATTTCATGTTATGATTAAACATGTTATGTGTATTTCTTATAAAGCCAAAAAACCTTAGCAAACATGCAACATTACTCCATGCTACTTCCTGGTGCATTTAAAAGGCATAAAATGCCAATTACTAGGATTCTTCTGTGACATCAGCAAGATAAAGAGGATAAAGTTAGGCAATAAATTTTGTTCCTGTTTTGTAATTAGGATGGAATCCAAATTTCCTACATGCTAGTCTCTTCAACGTTACTTAATTCTAACAACTCATTAGGAACTCGTAAGGGATGAGAGAACAGTTAAGCTGTTAGTTTGCATGTTTCTTCACTGTGTCCAGCCCAACTGTCTAAAACACACACTTATACAGAGATGAAAAATTAGTATGAATATAAAGAACTTTTTTAATCTTGGTGTTTTCATAAAAAGACAGATTGGGATATCGAAAGAGTGTAGCGGAATGTATATTTTCTAGAGCAGCAGGTCTCATACTGTGGGTTGGGACATCAAAGTGGGTCACAACCTCATTTTAATGGGGTTTCCAGGGCTCACTTGGACTTGCTGGGGCCTGGGACCAAAGCCCAAACCTGAGGGCTTCAGCCCTGAGCAGCAGGGCTCAGGTTACAGGCCCCCTGCGTGGGGACCCGTAGTAATTTTTGTTGTCAGGTGTGGGTCAGGGTGCAATGAAGTTTGAGAACCTTTGCCTTAGAGTAAAATTTCAACCACTTCTCCACAAAAGTATTCCAGTGTTTTGATGTTATCTGGCTGTTCACCTGTTAGCAGTGTTCCCATGACATTGATAGCTAAGCGAGCCACACTGAGAGATTTAGGTAATGCATACTGGATACACAAATATGAAAGCAGCTGGATGGCAAATATCTGTGGGAGTGAAGAGGGAGAGAAACAGGTAAAAAAAAAGTTATTTTTAATACAGATTTGCTTTGCACTTCCAATCTAAAGATCTTTACAAAACAATTAATTTGGCCTCTCCCCTCTACGCGGTAATTTGTCCCCATTTTACAAATGGAGAAACTAAGGCACAGACAAATGCAGTTACAATGTTTGTAAAAATATTTTACCAAAGTTAATATTAAGGAAAAACATGTTCGTGAATTTAGTATCAATGGAAAATGCAGTACTTTGCAGCCTAGAGAAAAGTTTCTCCAAGATTAAATACTTCCAATGCCTCTCAAACTACATGGCCATACAGTACCTGTTTTTCAAGTTCAGGCTGAGCAATGAGCTCTGGTATGAAATCCAGACAGATATGCATGGAAGGAATACCTGCCACTGTCAGTGACAGAAGTTCACATGGATAACCCTATTTGAACAAGAGAAGAAAACCTTATTCAATTTCATAAAAAGTCATAATAGAAGCTTAACTGCATTAAGTTTTTGGGTTTTTTAAAGCCCTTTGTTTACATTGTTTTAAACATTTTACTCATAATATTTACTCAGTCTTAACACAGATCAAGATAAAGTGTCATCCAAGCCGTGTTTGCCTCAAGACAATTAATTTGCTTGGCTTTCCAGATTTTTACAAGTACCACCAGCAACTTCTGCAGAGACAATCTTTCTCCTTCTGTTCCCACACTCTCAGCCAAATTCAGGCTTTTAGCACAGACATATATTAACAGGTTTAAAAACCAGCATTAATGCGCCAATATACAGAATGTGGCCCTGAGCACAGATTACTTTTTCCTTAGCAGGAACTAGTAATCTGCACAAATGGGGGAACAAGTGGGTTGGTTATGGGCTGAGCACATTATAACATGGATTAGCCCCATTCCCCTGTAGTGGTGGATGGATACATATGAACACACAAGTGGTAGGGAGCAAAAGTTGCACCTAGCCATTTCCCTCTTGACCACTGCTTTTTAAATGCCTGTATGAGCACTGGAAGCTGGGTGTAAAATAACTACTGTACTAAGAAAAGTTTTGCCCTTGTTCTCTTTCCAATGCTGCATGAGTGCACTGGCTTTGGATTCATTCTGCATTGCCCTAGCCAACTATTACTTCCTAAAGAGCCATTACAAAAATGTGAAAATAAGATGTAGCCAACAAAAAACTGACCTGAAAGTGAACTAGTTTAACAATGTTGGGATCTGCAATGTACATTTGATGCAGTAGGCAGCAGATGAGACATTGAACTTCTCTGAGATTACACAAAAGGCTATCTTCTTCCTCTTCTAGACCCTTACTCTGAGGTCCAATGGCAGCAGCACTTTGAATATTCTTTAGCAGACTGTGAGAGTTGCTGCCCTGAGCTTTCTCCTCTTCTGTAGGTAAGCAAATCTCTAAAAGGATCTGCACAGCAGCACTGTCCTGGAAAGGAGTCAAGCAGCGCAAAAGTTAGTAAAACAAAATGAAGCATGAAGTATGTGTGTGTACTCATGGAGTAACTTACATACAAACACGCTGTGCCCAGGGAAAAAGATTCATGAATGAAACATTTGCTTGTTACATGCTCTGCCCATTCTTCAGATATGGTCAAACAATATAACCACAGCAAGGCTGTTATCCACCAAATGTATGTGTTTTGAATAAGTTATATATTCCAGTTCTCTCTCCTCGTTGCTATAATCATCAGCTTTTGTTCATTGAAACTGGTAGACACTAGGCAGCTACCAGGGACTATTTTATTATTCCCTAAAATCCTAATGTCAGTATAGGACGTACTCACTGCAACTTTACATAACTATATGCTGTCTGCATGTGTCAGTTAGTGGCAATGTAAGAAACTAAGGCATTAAAAATAGCTACAGTTGCTCCCATAGACAAGCAAATCCACAGCTTCTGTAAGACTGGAATAAAGGGTAATGAGTTATTTTAAAATCGAGAACAAAAAAAAGATTACAGTTTCAATGGACTAAATCATTCTCTAGAAATCAAATATTGTTCTACAGTGCACACATGTAGACTAAGGAGTTTTAATATTAAAACTTATACACAGACTATACATGCAAATATATGTGCCTGGTATGCAAAGTATACAAATATCCTGATATCAACTATCCTAGCTAGTGTAGAGATCTATACTTACAGCACCACTCTATAAAAAGAGGGAATCCAATCCTGATCTAAGCTGGTTCTAGATCAGAGAAGGATACACAAATGGCCATGCAGTACACTGCATCCGGAGGACAACAAACTAACCACCCAAGCATGAAAACTTCTTGCTGGCTGATCAAAAACTATAGTGGCTGTGAAACTGACTGCTCGATCACTCTCCCAGCTGGAGGCAAGTTACAAGTGGTTAATTACACTTTGTCAAGTGTGAGAGAGAAAAGAAGCATGTGTGTAAAATAAAAAGTACTCACAACAAGAGCTCTGAGACATAAAGGTAACCAAAATCAACCATTGCCAGCCTTGCACTTCGTAAAGTTACTTAACAGAAGCAGCTAACATTGAAATGGCCTTCAGGAGGTTGTCACATTTGCTCAATGCTCTATAATTCCAATGCTGTGAGGGTATAAAAATACTCCTCTGGACAATGGGAGGAAGAAGATAAAAGGGGGGAACATAAGCAGAACTCTTTTCTATTCTACTGACAGAGAAAGATGCTGTTATAATGGTCAGCCATCAGCATGATGCTCTGGGCTAGAAAAAGATGAGAGAAAAAAAAAAGAGTTCAGGCTATTAGATCCAATCTGGAAGTTGAACAGAGTGTCAGTTTTCTACTTACGGTAGGACAACTCAGTATACACAGTCTCTCTGCTTTCGCTACTGTTTATAGTGCTTACATATTTTGGAGCTATTGTTAGCTTTGTATCTTCATTACCAACCATTTCATCATTATTACCTGGGCAGCAAGCAATGCATTTTTCAGTTCCTCTCTTGTAACTTCTGGGGCCTCTGGGCCCATCATATTTTGGGATGGCCTAATGTCCTGCTCAGCCGTTTCCTTTAGGTGGGAACTAAGGTAGGCTTTTGAAGCCAGGAGATATCCATTCAGCATGTGCAGAGTAATATCCATCAGAGGAGGACATCTAACAGATGACAAACAAAAGGCAGTTACTGGGTAGAACATGCACACATGCTGGATAAAGCTAAGTAAGGAAAGTGTGAAAACCTCTCTGATTGACAAGGCCCCTATAGGCTTTAACTCAAGCTGCTAACCCAAGTTAAATGTCAAGTTGCCATGTCTTCACAGCTATTTTAACTCAGTTAGCTAATCCGAGGTAAGAACACTTTTTTCCCCTTTGTGCACTGAAGATGTACGCTTGGTTGCAGGCTGATAATATTATAGCTTTTCCAGATGATAAAGCACAGCATGTTGTCAGCCAAAATTCCCCTTTAGAGGGCTGCCATTCGACTCTGCCTTCCACACACACAAACAAGTATATGAGTAAATTGCAAAAGAAACTGACCTATGGCAGCCTAGGAATGAAAGGGAGCTGAAAAAACACCATTCATACGTGAGGCAGCCCACAGTTTGATGGTGGCAATGCCCTACCTATATAGGTAAGTATGCCCAGTGGTCTGTGATGTGATGTTAGATGGGATGGGATCTGAGTTACTGCAGAGAACTCTTTCCTGAGTGCTGGCTGGTGAGTCTTGCCCACATGCTCAGGGTTTAGCTGATCGCCATATTTGGGGTCGGGAAGGAATTTTCCTCCAGGGCAGATTGGCAGAGGCCCTGGAGGTTTTTCGCCTTCCTCTGCAGCGTGGGGCATGGGTCACTTGCTGGTGGATTCTCTGCAGCTTGAGGTCTTCAAACCACAATTTGAAGACTTCAATAATTCAGACATAGGTTAGGAGTTTGTTATAGAAGGGGATGGGTAGGATTCTGTGGCCTGCTTTGTGCAGGAGGTCAGACTAGATGATCATATTGGTCCCTTCTGACCTTAAAAGTCTATGAGTCTATAGGCAAATATGGCTGACATCCAGCTCTCAGCAATTCCTCTCCAAGTGCTTGGGCATTAAATCCAAATTTGACTGAAAATTAACATAGGCCACTATTCTCCCTTGCATTTTTAGAAATGTAGGATCTTTAAATCGCACCTGGATAGCCAGGCAGACAGCAGAACGGGCTTGTAATATCTCACTCAATAGATGAGATTAAAAAATGATGTTAACACAAGCTTCAATGTCTGCAGAGGAATATTGAAAAGAGCCTGGAGTTAACTGGAAACTACTTACTCCAATGGAATAATGGATCAATTACTAGGGAAAGAACTAAAGCTGGAAGAAAGGGGAGAAAAAACATACAAAAAACAGAGAACAAGACGACGAAACAAAGGTAAGTAATGGTATTTATAAATAAGTGAAATGGGAAGATGGGATGATGAAGAACAAATTAAAGCTTGAGAGGATTTTAAATATTAGAACATTTTACAGAAGTCATCCATGGAATACCATTACATGGTAATACTTTAATTAAACTCAATGAATCATCATTATTTGCATTACCATAATGCCCAGTGGCCCTGGTCATGCACCAGGACCCTGTTGTGCTAGATGCTGTACAAAGAGATGAAAAAGTCCCTGCCCCAAAGTGCTTACAATGTCTAAGTTAAGGTAAGAGACAACAGGCAGATGCCGACAGATGGGAGAGTACAAGGAAACAATAAGTCTATTGGTCAGCATGACAGGCGATGGTCTTAGAACACTTGAGTATTATGAAAAGTTAGCTGGAGTTCACTTACCTGTGAACTCTCTGATCACATCTTAGTACAATCAGAGGGTCGATCATCAGATCATTCTGAGTGTACTTTTGCTGTCGGACTATCTTTACGGAAGGCTGCAACGCATTAACAGTCATCACCCACAACCTACAAGGACATTTTTTTTTTTTTTAAATCTAAAAGCTGCTGCTTAAGTAAAACAGATTAACAGACAACAGCTGAAATAAATGAGTGCCAGCTAATTACACATTCTCAGCCTACAGTTAAAATCCTCAGTTTACTACACTGATTATGAAATATTAATTCAAGGATTAAACAAGACATCATCTTACAATATGCTTTTTCTGGAAAGTCACCCATCCAAGATGTATTTTCAGAGCAATACAGAGAATCTACTTGTTCTAAAAAGCAAGCTGTCATTAAATATATTTTTCAGCACCTGGGTCCTAAATTTTATATTCAGCCAGCCACCATAAATGGATGCATGCTATAATCCCATTCTTAAAGTGTATGTGAAGACAGTTGTAGGTTTCTACTCTTTTTTTTTTAAATGTGACTTTTGTTCCTTTTTACTTATCTGTGAAGTCTTTTATAATGGTAAGAGTTACTCTTCTTTGGAGAATAGGTACAAGTTTAGCTCCAGCAATGTTGTTATAATAAGGACCTGATCTCACGAGGTGCCGAACTAATTTCTGGGATCAAGTCCATAGCTTACCACCATTCAGAGCAGCAGCGAGTCAAAACCTAGGAAACAGGAGGTGGCATTCTACCACTTTACCTGCTGTGTTAAACTGAACAGTAAGCTGAATCTACCTTCTAGGCATCACAGTGTTAAGGACCATCCAAAGCTTATTGACTGTCTGAAGAATTCTCCGCGGGACTCCAGTATTCAGCAGTTGGTTCATATTTGATGTCAATACCTCTGCATAAGGAATCAGCTCACCAGCAGACAGTAGTGTTAAGTGTTCTAGAATCTGCATCACCTGAGTGTGATTTCCTGGGAGCACGGAAAATGCTACAGAAAAAAAAGCAGTGGGAAATCTGATCAAACTAGCCTTCTGCCATTTTCCAAATCCATGTTTAAATCTAACTATTTCTAAACCTCGGTGCTAACAAGCTTGCTGCTGTACAGTTCCAACACCACCACCCAAGTTTGATTAGACATAGATTTGTGCATTTTATTTTGCTTGGTGACTTCCTTTGTTCTGTCTATTAGTCTGTGGAACCACTTGAATCCTACTTTCTGTATTTAATAAAATCATTTTTTACTTATTAATTAACTCAGAGTATGTATTAATTCCTTGGGGAGCAAACAACTGTGCATATCTCTCTATCAGTGTTACAGAGGGTGAACAATTTATGAGTTTACCCTGCATAAGCTTTATACAGGGTAAAACTGATTTATTTGGGTTTAGACCCCATTGGGAGTTGGGCATTTGAGTGTTAAAGATAGGAACACTTCTGTTAGCTGTTTTCAGTTAATCCTGCAGCTTTGG
The DNA here is from genome assembly GCF_003597395.2 of Chelonoidis abingdonii. Classification (NCBI taxonomy): domain Eukaryota; kingdom Metazoa; phylum Chordata; order Testudines; family Testudinidae; genus Chelonoidis; species Chelonoidis abingdonii. Next base: position 19,087,843 of record NC_133788.1, read on the forward strand.
GGCAAGTAATTCAGACTCTGGGTCCTTGTTGGAGCAGACAGGAGTGTCTGGCTCAGCAAGACAGGGTGCTGGGGCCCCTAGCTGGCAGGGAATGCAGGGACAGAAGTAGACTTGGCACATCAGGTTGCAGCTCCCAAGGGGGGGTTCTGTGATCCAACCTGTCACAGTGGCACATTTGGGAATCTGATCTAGGTGTGTTTTTCCTATCTAGCTATTATAATCCTCAAACATCATGCATCATACAAACACAAAATGAAGGGAGGGAGGAAACAGCTACATTGTATATCACATGCACATTTTCAATGTTTATGTAGGCCAGACCATTAAACTATTAGGAAAGAAACCAGGAACCGCCTACTTCACAGATGAAGTTATTATTTACCTTCTTGGAGTTGTTTGGAAGAATGGTTTTTGGCAGTGTTGGTAAGAAGCATCCGTCGCAGCAAGGCATCGGTACCCGTGATTTGCTCCTCACAGATCCAATCGTCCACAATACATAAGTGTGGGTAGTTAGTAGCAAGGAGGCGCAGCAACGCAGAATGCAAGCCTTCAAAAGTTAAAAAGAGCTCAGTCTCTCCAATCTAAATCCCAATATACCTTTAGCTAAATAAATTGTGTCCTTATCACCTCAATAACAAAGTTTCACTGAATGAGTCCTTGGAATGTTCTAAAGTACATGTAATTTACCTCATCCGTCTTAAATAAGCTTGTGTATTTACAGCCTCAGATTAGAACTCAAGTATCTACAATACGAAGGCAATTATGATGGTATCTTCTACCTTTCCAAAATGTCTCACGCTGTGTCAGGTAGATTGAGGGAGACAGTAAATTAAAAACTCACAGTCGCTTTTACAGAACATTTGACGTATGTTAGGATCCACTGAAACAAATGGAAGTTTGTTCCACAAGTTTCAGACAGGCGTACGTTACGGTTATTGTTATATGGTAGCTTTCTCTAAATATGAATCTATGCTCACTCTAAGCTGTTGGCAGATTTTAAGACAGGTAAAAGCAAAAAGATAGAATAAATTTGAGGGCCTAAAGACAGGAGAACTGCAAGTTATACAAATATTATTAAAAACATACCACAAAGCAGAAGAAAGCTACTCTCTTACAGTTCTGCCCAATAAATACAGGACATCAGAAAACAAAGATTATGCTCAGTTTCCCTTCTCATATGTTAGACACTCAAATATACCTCCCAGTTCCTGCTGCAGTCCTTGTGCCTGCCGGATAAGGTACTTGATTGGAATTTGATCCATCAGTGCTGAAGAGTAAGATTTGGGCTTTTTTTGCATGGCAGCTATAAGGAAAGATGTTTAAAAACTATTAATAATTCCTACCACTATTGAAATCTTGTGAGTTAGACTAGAAGGCAAACGCAAATTCAGAGCTCAGGCTGCCAATCTACTTGCTTATACTGCAGTTCATAAGGATAACTGAATCATCCTGTTTTAAGGACTACTGATGAGTGGCACTATTTAAATAGCAATATGGAGATACATGGGGATGAAGTCGGAATGAACGTTTGATCCAACCACATTTTCCTGCTCTTTAACATGAAAACAGGGCCCCTACCCAAGCTCTCTCTTTAAAAGAGAAAAAAAAAATGGTAATAAAATCACCACTTCCTTGCATTTTCATAGCATTTCTCCCCCAGCCCCACATCTTGAATGACCACAAAGTGCTGTACAATTTGTACATATAGAGTTCATTTGACCCACCAATGAAACACAATCACTTCTAAGGCAGCCATTTTGTCCCAGGAATATTATACAATCACTGCTAGTAAACTATAAGCTTTGTCAGCTGAAGTTGCAATGAGAATTTCAAGAACCAGATTAGAATTATTCAAGATTAATTTTGACCAGGACACATAAGGTAACACTCCTAGTCTTGTGAAAAGTATCAGGGGATCCTTAATGACCAGATTTCAGAGCAGTAGCCGTGTTAGTCTGTATCCGCAAAAAGAATAGTACTTTTGGCACCTTAGAGACTAACAAATTTATTGTAGCTTATGCTACAATACTCCTATTCTTTTTAATGACCAGAGGACCTCAGCTCTGCAAATAGTTTCACCTACCACCTCTCCCTTCAGCTCATGGATTATCACTGGATTTCTGCGTCGCTAATTTTGACCAGATCCAACCTTATCTTACGAAATTACAGCCCAAGTCTGAATGTTCTTTATTCAAAGAACAACATGGAAATATGGTACAGTACTACATAGAATGTATTCTGCCAGTACACACCATATTTTACAGCAGTATGCAAGCTATCAGCATGGGAGGAAGCCTGATGAATTTTAGTATGCCATTGTACTCTCACATAATACTAGTTAGCATAGCAAACATTCAGTTGATATGCATATTGATGAATGCTGGAAGATTTGCAAGGTAAAACGATGGCTGGAAATGCACACCATGCTTACCAGCAGGTTTCCACTGAAATCAAATGAGAGTTCATGAATTGTAGAACACTCAGTAAGTGTTGGTTTTAACTCTCTTTCCTATGAAAGACTATCAGCCATGTCCACATTTGGGGGGAGGGGAGAAGGAGAAGAAACACGACACCCACAAAGCCAGAAAATAATTGCCAACAATATAAATTCATTGCCATGTAAAAAGAGCATCCAAAGCTACCAAAAATGTTTTGGTATTTTCATCACTTAGAACACAGTTTATTATAAAAAAATTTGAAGTAACTTTTCTGCCAAGTTTCATTCTGGCTAGATCTGAAATGGATGATTTAGAATACAGACAACAGAACCATGGGTTTAAAATAGAACCTATGTTGGCTCCTACTCCTGACCTCGAGAGTCTTCTGACCAGCTACATAATATTGTGTTAGATACAACAGTCAGTGCTAGCTCTGCCAGAGTGAATAGGAACACCAGAAGGTTCTTAACTGCTGTGCTCATTACTACAGCAACTGAAACTGATGTCATGTGATCTGTTTTAGGAAGTCTCAGTTCTTGTTGTAGTCAGATTCTGACATTTGTTCACACAAGACCTCTTTAGTTTCCATTTGACTTTCAGTCACAATGATGTGCGCAACACTCACCCACACATACCTAATGTCTTTGTGTTAGCCAGGAGGGCCTCTTCATAAGAGAGGACATAATAGAGGACAAGCAGCTGGGCTGTGATACTGTAATGCTGATTAACACGAGCATTTTCTCCCTGCATATAAAACCATACAGAGGTCATGTTGCTATATTGCCCTTATTCTTAAAGGAAATGTTTGGACTCAGCAGAGAACATGGGGGGGAAGCAAGGCAGCCAAGTTGAAGTCAAAGTGACATTGTAAAGTTAAATTTGGCCCCAAGTTTAGGGTATTTTTGTTTTTAAAGAAGTAATTTAGAAAACTTCAGACCACTAAAAATGTTTTGACATCTCAGGCATTTCTACAGTTAGAAGCAAGTGCTGATTTGCCTTGGGAAGCCTGGAACAAACCCCTTATGAAAGTTTCAGCCTCCCATTCTCACTCCACATGTAAACAACTGCTTCCCAGAAATGTAATATAGGGCCCTTCTAATTAAAATTTGATCTTTAACCTGGGAGCATACAAGACAATGCAAGGATTGTTACTGTGAACGCCAGCTTCATTTGCCACTTCAATTTTTTGCTGGAAAGAGAAGTCATTATCTCAAACCCGCATATTTAGCAAAGGCAAAGGTTGGTGGTGCTGCAAAGACAGCAAGTTCAGCATTTTCCAGGGAGCAGGGCAAAGATTGGCAACAATAGGATCTGAAGGGAACCTTGTCTGACCATCTTTGCCAGAAAGGTACAGTTTAGGACATGGGGAGTAAAAGCAGGGAAACAGAAAGGCAATGGTCAGATTTTCTAGCAAGTTTCCGTTCAACATATTGAAGATGTTTCTGAATTGACACTTTTGAGAACAGACATGCAAGAAGTAAAAAAAAATTTACCCCAGTGAGTCCTTGAAAAACATTCAAGATTTCCTGTTCTGTGACTGGCTGATTTGTGGCTTCTGGGTTGGATTTAGAAGCGGGAGTAAGAATAGAGTTAATGTAGACATCAATAAGAGGAAGTAACTGAGGATGAAGTGGTGTGGTGGTTTCACACAGCTGTCTATAAATCCAGTCCTGGAACAAACATGTTACACTTAATAGCAGCATGTGAAACTAAAAATACTGTTCCTACTTTTAGGTGCATTTACAACTTTATTTTAACTAAATGAATTTATTTAGATCCATTGTACAGTTAAATTCACACTTTCAAAATTAACACTTTGGAAGATAAAGGAAAAGCATCAGCTCTGGACTGAGCGAGACATTGTATCTCAAGCAGTGGGAGAGTTTCTCCATGCTGCATAGCTCTAGTAATACCTCTTGGTCCTATTCAGCAACATTCTTACTCTTCCTTCTTCCTGACTAAGATTTTAACAAGTGTACAAATGGAAACTGGGATAAACTATAAGTGACTAAATTAGATTGTGAACACTGGTTTACAGAGCTTAGAGCTTAAAGCCTTGCACGCCAACTCAACGTACTCCACAAACCCCAGTTACCAGATAATGGTCACTTACTAGCTCAAAGATTTCATTCAGATTGTAAGTTTTTATTAATTGATAATACACAAACAGTAGAAATCTGTATCCTTGTAGATTCCAGTTAACAGCAGGAACTATTAATGGAACGTAAGCCCAATCATCATGTAGTTTTCTGGAATGTGAATGGAACAACTCTCATACCTTTATGGACACTTTGTGTTTGGTGAATGACCGGCTCCTTAGAAGCTGGTAGATACAGTGAATGGGCAAAAACCCAGTGATGTTGGCACTCAGATTTCCTGTTACAGGTACACGAACTGCATGGGCTGTGACAACCTATGGGAAAAATTATAATATTCAAGAAAAATATTTTCATTCCTTCATCATCAAATGATTTTTTAGAGTACTTGCATAAAACCAGTTTATATAAACATTACATACAAAGAACTCTGTTAAAAGATTACAGAATCAAGCGCTCAACAGTCAGGAAATGCTAGAATTAAAATTGCCTGTGAAACTCTAATTTGGCCATTTTGTGCGTATGCAATATGATCATGTAATTAATGGTAGTTATCACAATGCATATGCACAAGGGACCCAAATTAAAGTTTCACAGACCATTTTAATTCTGGCATTTCCTAAAATCTGAAGGCTTGATTTTGCAGCCTTAATGTTCTTTAAATGCCCTGTGTGTATGTGTAATTTCCTAGGTTTTTAAAAAGAGCAAACTATTAAAAAAACATGCAGAAATCCATTATTTGGCATAACACTGGCACCCACATGATTCACCAGCAAGGCTGGAACCTACAGAACCACTGCACAGACCTCACTAGCTGAAGTGGCAGGAGTAACTGATAGCAATAATAGGATATCATCCTCTTTATGGACCAACACTAGAAGAGGATGAGACTTGGCCAGTGGGTTTCAAAGATGTGTTTATGGTGGAGGAACGGTGAGATTCAGGAATCTTAGGTTCCATTCCAGGCTCAGAAGGGAGTGTGCTCTAGTTGACAAACTCCCAAAGTCCATTTCCTCCCTCTGACCCCAAGCTCCAAAGCATGAGAAGCTCCAGCAACTCCAAATGTCTTAACTATTTTGACTTAAGTTTAAAAAAAGCCACCAGAGGCAGAAACCCAGGATATAATATTTTAGTCCAAAGAGTTAATGTTTAGCAAAGTTGTTATAATCTGAACACAAGGTCTTAAAATGAGAAAAATTGGACCACATTACTAATGGTGCAATCAGCTCTGCCTATGATGTTTTCAACCAACGGCCTCCTTTAAAAATGGTTTGCTCTTTGAAGAAAGATATGTTTACAGTCCTTTTTTCCACCTGTGATGTGTTTGTGCAGACATGGATTACCGTAGGTTTTGGGTTTGTTTGGTTTTTTTTAAAAATCACCATCTCCACAAAAATAAGCAAAAAATTTAAGATCCAATTCTGCCAGTCCCACTCATGGGAAGCAGGGCCACACTGAAATCAGCAGGACTAATGACAGAGTAAGATACTATTCAACAAGGGTAAGGATGGCAGAAACTGGTCCTAAAAGATCTTCCTACTCCATTAGATATGCTACAATAACTCTGCAAAAAGTGTGACTAGTCCCAGGTAAATTTTAAAAAGTTCATATTAGCCTTCAGAAGAAACAAAGTAGAAAAAAGTGTGATAAAACTAAGATACCAAAAGCAAGTGCAATAGTTGTTCTGAACCTTTTAAAGCAGTTGCATAGTACTACAAACAGAAATTAAAATGAAATGGTTTAAAAAAAAAAAAACTCAAAGATTACCTGTTCAGTGAAAATCTCCTGTGTGAAGATGGTCTTCATTCTGCTCAGTGAACTGGGCTTAATAACAATCTGAAACAAATAACGAGGTGTTTGCTCTTAGGCTTTAAGATCTGGCTTGTTCAAATGTGTAAAACATTATAAATAGCTTTTAGTGTTGATCCTATTTCAGCCTGCGACTACTTGAATCTCCCACTGCCTTTGTTAAGGCCATATTTCACACATTCAAATAATACATTTGCAATTCAGTTTATTTTACATTCCAGTGTCACAAGTTCAAGATTATGTGCATCTTCCCCACTCTGAGAATTCATTGCTGTTTTTAAATTTAGTGAAGTCAGAAGCTCCCATAGGGGAAAAAACTGAATCCAAGACTCAGCTGATAAGTAAAACAGGCCGATTTTCAGATATTGCTTAAGAAGTTTACATGATACGAGACTTCTCTACATTTTTTTAAATGAAAATTTACAGTCCCTTCTAGAAAGTACTCTGCATTACAACTTGCAAAAAATGGAGTCTGTTAGATATCACAGTTTTCTTCTGAGAACACAAAGTTCATTTCAATAGGACAATTCCTTTTGAAAATACTTAGTTTGATATCTTACACAACTTTTAGCACACAGAATGTTATTATGTTAACAGGCATTCATGTTTCAATTCTACTACTCGATATACATTTTGCTTTTATGATAAGGAAACCTATTTATGTGAAGATGCTTTATTTAAAGATACATTTGTTCAAGAACAAAGTAGAAACAGATTTTCAGTTGTCTTTAGGTATAAAAGTCAGATAACACTGGAATAAAATTCACTTATTGATGGTGCATTTATAAAGAGAAAAAAATTCATTTGGAGGAAGGCATTTAGAAGTTACCTTCATTCCCAAAGTAGAACAGACCAAATCAATGATTGCACTGAGCTGATTGCTGTGGAAATACATGGCAACCAGTAAGAGCATCTCTCCAAAGGAAGCAGACACCCCAGAAATGCTGTTGGAACAAAGATGAACAAGTGAGTTTCCAGAGAGGACATAAAACCATGGCTTATCAGGTAATTTTGAAAATTAAGCTCTCACCTTTCAAAATAGGCTTCTTCTTTTATCATCCAGCTCAGCCACATTACCATCAGCTGCTCCTGTTCTGGGGTACTAAATAAAGAAATCCCAAAGCTGTTTCATTTCTGGAGCCACACATAATTTCACTAATAATCAGCAGACCCAAGGAGTTAATATTTAAGAACACACAATGCCAGCACAGTGCTAATAAACGTGAGTACTTTTAAATTTGATAGCACCTACAGCACAATCTGTATAAAAGTTCACCCTTATTGGGTAATTTCCCGTCTTGAGAGCATACCAAGGGACCCCCCAAATACAAGAATTCTTGCTCTACCTTTATTAGAAGGCCACTTCCATTAAATAACTATTTTTTGTAAACCCTTTGAGTGATGGCTTAAGATGCTCACCAAACACATTCAGTGGAAAAGGAATACAGAAGGCCTAGTCCAGAGGCTTAACTATAACACCCTGCAATATCACAAGGCAATGCAGCCTAATGCCTGTACTCCACTTCCCAAAGCACTTTGCACTAGTGAGAGGTGGAGCATCATCGATTTATTAACCCCACCAGTGATAGAACCTCTTTCTGAAGAGGCTCCATGTCCATAGAGAATTAAAAGAGGAAGAACTGGTGGAGAGCCCACATGCTTCTGTCTGGGTTAGTGCTGCCCTGGCCATGCTCCACTAATAACTCTTGAAGGCTCTGTCTCTATTGTTCCAGGTACCTGACGAGGGTGGAGAAAGCCAGGAGCATGCAGAATGAGAGCGATACAAAACGAACACCAGCTGGAGTCGCAGGAGGACGGCTCGTCATTAGCTGAAGTAACTGCTCAGCTTCCTCATCAGTTGGTCTAAACAAGAACAAAAGAAATAAAAGATGTTTCCCCCCCTTAAAAAGGCCAATTTATCTTAAGGCAGAATGCATTTCCAACCTGGCTACACTGGTTAGAGACTATCAATATATGGTTATAGAAATTACTTAGAAGTTCTCTCTGGACTTAAGAATTCCAAGGTCGTTGTTCTAAGCAGAGATTTTTATAATGAAATATTTAAAAGTCCCAAATAACCAGATCGCTATCTTACGTACTCACAATTATTAGTATCATATATTCATACAACTAGAAGCCACATAATAAGATACTGTGTTATCATTAGTCTAGCCACAGAAACAAACCGATATAAAAAATTAATTCGAAGTGAAAGCAATGTATTTTGTGACATGACCCAATATAACCACGATTTTCAGCAGTTTTCTGACTTAAATACTACTCCAAAAACAGATGTCTAATTTTTAAATTGATTCTACAGGAATTAATTTTATTACAAAAAAGGAACCAAGAGATTTCTCATATAAAACTCACTTTAGACAGTGAGACTTCTCACAAATGCATCCACCCTCACCAGTGGAGGACAGAAAACTTTCCTGCCAAGGATGTAGCAAGAAAGGGAATTACACAGCTGTTTCTGTGCATTTTAAGCTATATATTTGTTCTGTCCAAAACAAAGATAAGGAACCTTTCAACAAGCTGGAAATTTCAACTCCAAAATAGGTGAGGAGACAAAGCAGGACAGAGCAAACAGAGGGTATTCTCAGTCTTACAAAGGCAAGTCCCACTAGGTATGGACACAGGACATTATGGCAGAGAAGGAAAGCCCAGATTGGAACTGCCTGAGGTTCCCAATAGTTGAAAGGTCGTATTTATTTTCAGATGGATAAACAGCTAGTAGGAATACCAACAGCAAGAAAATATTGATTACTTCAGACCAGCGATGCCCATCAAAGCACAATAGAGACGTAACAGCGCACTGGCTTTCACTACATGCTCTTCTTTCAATCCAGAATACACAGATACATTTGGTTCCATGTCGGCATCTGCTTCTTCTACAATGTGCGTGCTGCGAACAGTGGGAAGGATCCCCATTAATTCCAGGAGCAGCTGTCTTCTCATTTGCCAAAGCACAGAACTAACATTCTCCTTTTTTCGCTGTGGGGAAAGGTGAAAGAAGCAACGGTAATTCTAGGAAAACACATCAATCTGGCCGTTTTACTAAAAGGTACATTCCTAGTAGACAACAATTTTAGTGAAAGTTCATGCAGCCAAGTTAACAACAATCATTTAATTGGGTGGGCTGCGGCCACAACAAAACTGCATTACAATGCTCTATTTTAGTGAGGTACAGGCACTAAAAAATTGCAACAAACCAATGCATGACTTTCTACTGCTGGGTATGAAATAAACTGTAGTGAGACTGACAGTGGGACTATGGTCTAAAACCATTTATGATCTAAAACCTTATTAGATCTATGGTCCCGCAGTCCACGTCTATGAGACTACTGTAAAATCACTGAGAAGGCAGAGAGGGACCACCAGAGGGCGCTCTTCAGTGACCTTAGTCTAGAATTGGCAGACCCAAGGAGTGGCGTCCAGTCCTTTTCAACTAGAGGAAGGTTTCCCATAAGTCATGCCTTGCAGCAAGGTGTAAAAATGGGATTACTGGAAACAAAATACACACACAAAATCCAAACTGTTGAACTTTATTTTTACCAATTCTCCAGGAATTCTCAGATTCTTACCTGTTGTCCATTTCGGATAAAAGTCCCAAACCACGTCCGAACTTTTGCATTCGTTCCAAGAAGTAATCCACTCACAAAACATACCAGGTCACTCACGCCATCATCCGAAGATTCATTCTTTGTGTGATCCATTGTCAAAGCCACCCCAAGCCCTGGTAGATGGCACTCTTCCACCTAGCACACAGCCAAAGAAAGCCAGTCTCCATTTGACAAGTGATCCTTAATGGAGTATTAGAAAACAATTAGGACTCGTGCCATTTCATAATGAACCAATCGCAGGCTTACCACCATGCCTCGGATCTTCAGGGCCTGGGAAGGGTTCATTTTACACAGGTGACGAAGCGCCTCTGTCCTACGACGGCCTCCAAGGCTTTCCTCATCTTGTCGTTCACCATTCTTAATCAAACCTCTACAAACTAAACATTATAGGAGGTCTGAAAAGCCATATTTTGCACTGGACAGTCACACAGACAAAGCTCTGAGGAGCTATTTTGCTATCATTATTTACTATATGTATTATGGAAGCACCTAGCAGCCCAAGTCATGGACCAGGACCCCAGTGTGTAGGGTGCCACACAAAGAACAAAAAGACAGTCCTTGCCCAAAGAGCTTATCGTGTCACTACAAATTTAGGCATGATCCAACTGACCTCAGCGAATTATACCTGTATCTCCCCCTCTCAAACTGAAGTCTAGTGATGTGCAGCAGAACCCTGTTTATCTGGTTTAATCAGGACTGGGGCCAGATCAGATCATCAAAAATCCGAATAAACCGGAGAATGGGAAAATGTGATGCTGCAGTGCCATCTAGCAGCCACAGGAGAGATGGCCGACTTCTGGTCCTGGAGTCCTAGTTGTTCAGTAAATGCAGAGAGCCAGAGATAAATGGGGTTCTACTATATTTGGCAGTCCTGGAGTCTCCAACAGTGTAAGTGATACAGCATGGACAACAGTAGTATAAGTTTCTCCTCTACTCCCACCTCACTATGCCTCAGGCTAACCTGGAAGGAAAACTCACAGAGGCAAAAGGGAACGACCACACATGCCTTGGCCTCTCTAATCAGCATGAACTTTGATGAGGGCTTTCTGATAGCGATGCTCATATACTAGGAACTGGACTGATGTAATCTACTACCTACCAGTGGTGTTAATTTTTAGTCACTATTGACTTGGGATTCAAACTGGCGACCTAAAGATAAAAGGCTGCATTTTAGGAATGCTGTAACAGGCAGAGCAGTGAGTCCCAATTAGGCCTCCTTGGAGAGAAGCAGTGGCCATACCACAGGAGAGTCTGAGCATTAAGTGAGGGAACGTAGCAGGACAGAAATGCCCCTAAGACAGACACAGATGTATCCAAACTAAATTTCTGCATGCAAGTGTCTCTGGGCTACTAGAACATATACACTTGGAATGAATTTCAGCCTGGAATGAATTTTTAATGTTCAAGTTGTTATTAACTCCCAGAAAAAATAAGGTGAACACCATAAATTACAGCCTACCTTCATTAAAGCTATCAGGAACGTTGGCCACTAGGAGACACAGGAACCAGGCTCCATTTTTAACATGTAGCAGAGCTTCAGCCACATCCACTATGGGTAACAGCGAAGGCAGTTCTGAATGGAAACAGTTTTAGGAGGTCTAAGGTTCAATCTCCAGTTAGCACTGGGCTTTTAGGATTAACGAATGGGCCATTTCTCCTTCAGAAGAGCTGGCCATTAGTTTTAAATCAGTTAAGATGACTCCAGAAATTAGGGTGGACTTTTAAGTCTAAAACCATCTATGAAATTAGAACCAATTTAGTGGCAGAGTGAAACACTGACAAATTTAAAAATAGCATTACTCAAAGCTTCAGAAATACAGAATAGCGCACCTGCTTGTAAAATACAGAGAACATCTGCTGCTTCCTCCAAATAGACAGGACTCTCGAAGAGTTCAGATGACTTGAAGAAAAACTCACCATTTGTTTCCAAAACCTACAGCAAGAAGTTGTTCATCATAGTACAAGCTTAATAAGGTGACTAAACAACACAGCCATTGGTTTCCCTCAAATTCACATGGATTTAAACTCAATAGATTGGGTATGTTAAGAATGGTCAATAACAAACAATATTTTGTCAGTAATCAGTTTTGCTTTTACAAAATTTCTCAAGAACCACAGAGTTGCTCATAATATTTGAGTATGCAACTGTAATTAAGTGAACAAAAGCAGCCTCTGAATTTTCACACGACAAAGAAAAGGAACCAACACTCTTAGGTGGTTCATCTTTTGGGAACAGCTCATTAGTCTAAAAACCACAGCTGTGATTAAAACCAACAACTCATCATTAAACCAAAATGACACATACGGTATTAAAGAATCTCAAATGCCTGAAACCCTGTGTACTAATTATTTTTTATATATATCTCTCAAAAAAATTAGTTTTCTATTAACTCATTATGCTTTCTGTTAAGTGTTCTTAATACATATACTGTAGGTATAAAATATTTCAATGTGGTCTGGTAGCATAAAAGGTAATTAATCTGTTTAAATCAACATCAGTAAGGCTATGATTTTGTCATGGATATTTTTAATAAAAGTCAGGGACCGGTCACGGGCAATAAACAAAAAAAAAAAAATCACAGAAGCCATGACATGTCCCCAACTTTTACTAAAAACATCCATGACAAAATGGGAATGGAAGAGGATCTAGCATCCTGCCCCACACCCTGCAGCAGCTGGGACCTGCAGGGACCCCATTGCCCTGTGGTTGGGAGGGGTCCCCTGCCCATGGCCAGCGAGCAGCTGTGGGGGTGCCCCAGCTGCTGGCAGAGGCTGAGATGCTGAAAGGGGAACCCCTGCCAGTGGCAGTGGCTAAGCAGCTCAAAGGTCACTGCTGGTGGTGACGGCTGGTCAGTTGCGGGGGTCCCGCCACCTGCCGTTGCTGAGCAGCTGCGGGAGAGTCCCCTGCCGTGCACGGAGGCTGGGCCACTGCGGGGCCCCCCAATGTCACAGAGGTCACTGGAAGTCACGGATTCTGTGACTGCTGCAACCTGCATGACATAATCTTAGCCTTAATCATCAGTTATAGCACAACCATCTGCTGAATTTTGGATCAGTCGTGCTGCAACGCTATAATAGATGTGTGCATTTTTTATGGGGAGATGGAAGAATTAATTTATAGGAGAATAATTACTGTACTAGTTGAAGTAGAGTTATAGAAATAGCAATAATGCCTGCTATATATTTCAATTGTAAGTACTTTTTCAAACTTAAGAGCACCATCCACTGACATTTGTATAAATCTGATAAATTCCCAGGTGGAAAAGTAAAATAAAGACCAATATGGAGGGGTCATGCAACATTTGCACAATAGGCTATGAGTAAAATTTTCAGGAGTGCCTACATCACTTCTGAGCCTAACTTCCATTTTCAAAGGTGACTTAGGCACTTAACAGCAAAAGCCCGAAGGCTTTTAAGTGCCTAAGTCACTTGGAAAAATCTTATCCTCGGCCTTTCAGTTCTAGAAAGCTGGATTCACATGGGGTTTAAATTACCAGGAGAGCTAGTCTAGACAATTTAGCATGATTGACAGTTTCTGCTTGACAGTGGCCTGGGATTGGGGTAGCTAAGGGATTGGACGTCAGTATTCAGATGCACTGGCAAGGTCAAATGCAACATGCACAACATTAGACTGCTTTTTGCCAGGTTCTCAACACGGCCATCTATCAGGGGTCTTCATTTGCACCAATACCAAATTTACAATCACTAAGAAATTAAAAAAAAAAAAAAAAAAGAGAGAGAGAGACATTCACCTTATTCATAATTGCCAATAATTCACTAAGCACAAGACGAAGCCGACGAGGGGAATCACTGTGCTCGAACTCCAATGTCAGACCATGCTGAAGTTGTGACACCAAGATGCTTTCTCCACCGCCTCCTCCAAGTTTGTGTCTAACAAATAATTAAAAGGCAAAAACAGCTGTTTAAAAAAATAAGGCATAGAAACCAGTAGCCTTTCTAGTTATTCTGTTCTATATAGGTTCTTATACATGATCACCATAGTATCTCAACACTTTAAATATTAAAGCAAGAAATAAGACAATAATCTACACTTGTTTTGCCGATACTATGAAACTTCCTTGATAGTCTTCTCAGGCCAACAGAAGAGTTATCATGACTTTATGATATTTTCAAATCTCATACAACAGGGAAAAAATGCACATGACAATTGCTCAAATGCACTGTAAAAACATAGGTGCCTCTATCCCCACTCAACACACAGACCACAGCCAAAGATAACAAGAGCATCCTTATGGTTCCAAGGAATGCCATCCACTTTGAGGATGTCCCTATTTCCCATACACCCTCAGAAGCCTTGAATTCCAACACTTAGTCCTTCTGGTTAAAGACGATCAGACAGAACTGCCTTTGGAGGGCATCAGTGCCCCATTGTCTAGCTTTGGAGTGGGAAGAGAACATTAAGTTACTGAGAAAAGCGGTAAATCCCACCACCATCGCTACGTGCCGACCAGTTAAGCCCAAGGTACAAGAAACTCGCATGGGATGTGAAATAGCCTTTTAGCACAGTGCCACTTGAGCATCAGGACAGGTCAAGGGCAACATTCAGATGAAATAGTCATACATATACATTTCTAAACAATCATTTTTTAAAAAAAATGTATACTTTTAGCTACCTAAGCTGCTGCTCTTTGTTCGCATCCTGCTCCAAGGCATGAAAATCCACAGACAACAAGGCAACAATTGAGTTGACAGCTTCCACTCCCGAAAGGAGTCGAAGGATAAGTTTTTTATCCTGCGCCCAGCTTTGGCTCTGATCAGCTGGGGCACAAAGAGCCATTCGTACCAGGCAAGGCAATAAAAGCCTTAGCTCTGGGTCACTTAGTGCTGCCAAGCGCACAACATCCACCTTCTGCATTGCTTCAAATGCATAGGGGCTGACAAACTGAAGGCCAGAACACTCTGCCATTTTTACCACCAGTCCTAAAGACAAAACAAAGATACAATTATCAGCAGAAAAAAGATAACTGCTTCATTTGCATAGGGTGCATCACAGCTTTTGACAGCTCTAGGCAAGTAAATGTGATCTAACAATTAAAGCAAAGAACTAGGCATCAGGATTACTGGGTTCTGTTCCTGTCACTGAGGGTCTGTCTGGGTCTAGAGGTTGGAAGAGGAAGACCACATCAGAACTCCTACATTCTATTAGCAGCTCTAGAAGGGGAGGAAGGTCTAGTAATCAGGGCTCCCAGATGCTATTTTCAACTGTTATTAAGAGCTCACATGAAGTTAAGTTTCTGAGTATCTCCAAAATGGTTTGAGATCCTGGGGCACCAGATCTCCAGAATGGGACACGCCTCCAACACAGCCAAAAAACCCTTATCAGAGGGGTAACTGTGTTAGTCTGGATCTGTAAAAGCAGCAGTGAATCCTGTGGCACCTTATAGACTAACAGACGTTTTGGAGCATGAGCTTCCGTGGGATGTCACATGCATCTGATGAAGTGGGTATTCACCAATGAAAGCTCATGCTCCAAAACGTCTGTTAGTCTATAAGGTGCCACAGGATTCTCTGCTGCTTTTAAGAAACACCTAGAAGCCAAAACAGTGATTTATTATAACTGCATTTATCTCTGCCACTTCCATTACAGCACCCACACCGGGCTGCTCAGCAGTCTGCTCAGCAGTCCCACCTCGGACCCAAGGGCAAGAAAGCAAGAGGCAGTAGTGCCAGTGCCAAGGGAGGGGAAGTAACATGACTTGCCCAAGGCTGCAAAACGAGACAGGGGCTACGGGGCCCCGCTCTTAGCCCTTCACTGAAAGCAGAACCCAGGCGTCCACCCCCAGCTCTGAACCGCCCTTCTTCCAGAGTGGAAACAGTACCCCGGCGTCCGGGCCCTTGGGGGGCTGAAGAACCTTCCTCCTCACAACCAGGACCCAGGCGTCCGGGACCTCCCCAATGGAGCGGGTAAGAAAATCCCCGACTCCAGCTAACCTGTGACTCGTCCCCCCTTCACACCGAGACCGAACCCACTCGGCTCCGCCCCGCCCACGCCGCCGCTACCTTCCGGCGAGTGAAGTCAGACGCTCGTCCTCTTTGATGACATCACACTCACCCGCTCCAATTATATTGTACGTGTCACTGGCGCTCCTAGCTAACGTCAGGACGTAGGAGGAGGAGGAGCCGTGGGCGGGAAAATATTGAAACCAGCGGCGGGGCTGAGAAGTCGCGAATCGGCGGGATAACTGGCAGGCGCTCAGGAAGTGACGTCAAGCGGCACCCGCTGCTTTCGCTCCGGTGGGGGCGGAGGTGACGTCGGCAGAGGCCGTTGGCGGAGGTTCTTAGAAAGGGCACGAGCCCAACTGGCGGATGTCCGGGGTCTGTCAGAAAACGCGTCTTCCCTATCGCGTGAAGCCCGGCTCAGAGCTCGCCTGGTAACGTCTGACGCGTGACGTAGAAAAAGAATAAAGTAGCGTCAGGGCCCACGTCGCGTGGGGAAGTGACAGCAAGACTCCGGTTTCACAAGCCCCCCAACCCCGCGCTAAGTGTTAAAAACGTAGCTAAGTACTTCACTCCTTCGGCACCCAAGGAACCATGGGGGCAGGAATAAAGTGACCAGCAGCTCTGTCGTCTACACCCTTTTTAACCTCGATATTACACTTTTCCCCCAAAAACGCTAAAGAAAAAATGTTTTGTAAGTGAAGTGTGGTGGCAGTAGGGCAGAAGCAGCTCGGCCACCGATGTTAGGGTTGGTCTTTCAAACTTTTACACCTGAACACTGACTTAATACAGTTTTGAAACTTCATTAGGCAGAAGAAAAAGGGTATTTTTAACCAACTTAAATTTAAATGAAACAAGCAGTTTCCTTACTTAGACAAATTTGTAAATTTTTTCCCTTTATTTTTCTAGTAGTTTACATTTAAACGCACTACGGCCCTGTAGTTGTTCGTTTTTTTGGCCTCTGCTGCTGCCACATTGCACAGTTCTGGTCCCACATGAGGGGGTGGTTGACCTGTCAGGTTGTAATGCTGATCTTCATAAGACTGAGGTTCTACTATATAATGTGTCTATGCTACATCTCAAAAGGGCCATTATTTTGGTCATTTTCAACGCAAATAATAAGCTACAGCTCTTCACTGTTGCATACAGAAAAGACAATGTTGGAAATAAAGAGACACCACAATCAAGGCTTCATGAATAATTTATTCCATTTGATTTTTTTTTTTAAAAGTATAAACTTTTTCATTTCCTCAATCACAATTTGTACAACTCAGTGTTTATGGCATTCGGCAGCAATAGTGTTTGTTCCTTATTTGATTTTATGTCATATTAAATAAGAAGACTTGGACCATTAAATGTCACTGCTGAGTGAGACCTTAAAAACTCCCCTTAAAGTGACCCAGCTGTTTTGAGATTTATGAAACTGACATGTCCAGTAATGATGCCACAATTTGCAATTTAAACCCAATAGCTTTTCAAGGTCCTCAAATCCAGTTTATTTGGATAACCTAAAGCTACATTAAAACTTCCTGAAAAAGTGACCCTGAGGATTATTGTAGGTCCCAAATCCAGTTTTACTGTAAATGAAGTTTCACTCCATTGATAATAAAGAGTAACCCACAAATAAGATTTTCTAAATATAAGACATAGTTCTGAATCCTTCAATTAAGATGGAGAAAATTAATTTTCCCACCTTAGATTGTGTGTCAAAATAGTTAGTCACACAATTTCATGAAAACTGAGAAACTGAGTTCTCAGAGGAAACCCAGACCAAAACATTGGTTCATGTAACATTACATGGATATTATTAACAGACTGATATGCTATACCATAGACTGTTGCGCAGCAAATTATATGGTGCAATAGCATTTAAAAAACCTTTTCATCTATTAAATTTGAATGTTTTTAAAATAATGCAACATAATATTTTGACAGTACAGTATTAACAAATAGTGCTTGATTAAAGACATCTGCAAATCTTTGCAGAAACACATGAAGTTAAAAGTCAACATAGAAGGTAAATATGGAGATGAAAAGAATATAGTAAGAGTAATCTGTGCCATACTGACAGCTGAGCAAGAATATAGCTGAGGATTTTAGTGATAACTTTAATTTTAGCCATTTCAGAAAATGTTAGAAAGTTTTAAAAATTACAACTACTTAAAAATGTAAGGATTGTATGTAAATACACTTGGTGGCCCACTGGCCAAACAATAACGTGTACAAGAATCTAATTCATACAGTGTTAAGTCCAGATGAGTGAATGGCTTGCATTAAGAGAGTATGGCTAGATTTTTTGACTGGCTGGAAGGATACCGTATGTGGCTATCATTTGAAATCCCAAATACTTAATAATAATGAACTTCCACAAAATACTACTAAACAGAGAGCTGCACAGACCAACACTAGGAACAAGCATTTTGAGAAGCTGCTGCCCAAACTGTCAATGATCTGTATAACCTCTGCTATAAAGCTTGCACCTTCTGATCAACTCTGCTGTTAACAGGCTGTGACAATATAATTGTTGTCAGTAATTAGTCATGTCCACTTTAAGAGAGAGGAAGGGTTAATCATTCCAAAGGAATTTGATTCATAAAGGTGAAAGGAACTTATTTAAAAGTAAGCCAAATGTGATAGATAGCTCCTTGGCGCCAGCAATTTTGATATGTACATTGCTGGCAATGAATGCCACTAGGAAGATACAGTCTCCTAGTACAAATGGTTTCTAAAAACATTTCAAAAAGGGGGCTTCTGATATTTTCTAATGGTTAAGTTATCAGTTTATATTTCTGACTGCATTTGAAAAACTTTTACTGGCTGTTTTTCTATACAGTTGAGGAATTTCAGAGTACATTCATTTAGCTATATAGTATGAACTGGACCTCAGCATTCAGGCAGCTGGCTCACTTATGAATACAAGTCACTGTCAGATTTTAAAACAGACCACTTCCAACAAGTTCCAAGCTAAAGAGGTGTGTTAACATTAAGACAGGTTTTGAAATCAGCCATCTGGCAACACTGAGCTAAAAATATTGGATGTAAGCTTTGAAAACTCCAGGCTTAAGAGCATCTTTTCCCTCAAAAATCTCAGCCACATTGAAAAGAAAAAGCTGCTATTGAACAAAATATGCTAGTCAATATGTGGTTGTTTTAGCATAATCAAGAAAAATTAATGCAGAGACCCAATTTTTTTTTAACTTTAATATCAAAATAGGCTGACATCTGATTGCAGTACTGTTATTTTGAAGAAATGATTGAAAAAAAAATCTGTCA
This sequence comes from Chelonoidis abingdonii, assembly GCF_003597395.2. Classification (NCBI taxonomy): domain Eukaryota; kingdom Metazoa; phylum Chordata; order Testudines; family Testudinidae; genus Chelonoidis; species Chelonoidis abingdonii. The sequence continues at coordinate 19,107,043 of NC_133788.1, forward strand.
CCAATTGTACATTTTCTTTATACAAAGTAAGACTGCTAATATTGTATATATAGAATATTAGCAAAGAGGTTATGTTTGTTCACATGAAGTGATATTTCAGGAAAATATTTTGTAGTTACAAAACATGATTTTCAGTAAGATACTAAATTTAGTTTTGTAAATACAAGTGATTTTTTATCCTTGTAGAGGAGTAACAGTGGGTGCACAAAGGGATTTTGAAACTGGCTCCTTAAAGACTTTATGGGCAGGATGGATAGTTTAAGTTGTCCAGTGAGATCCAGGTGCTAGACTAATGTGGGTTCTCACATCAGACTGACAAGGGCACCACAAGAGTTAAGTTTTCTGTCTGGCAGTCAGGGGGTGAGGAACAAAGGAAGGAATTGCTCACGAGCACCCGTAGGGGCCATTTTAGAGCACTATGGATTTGGCATGTGCAAGTCAAAGAAGGAAGTGTTAGGTGAGGGGGAAATGGTGATTGTAGAGGAAGAGACATACAAAAGTCCCATGACTCCTGAGTCCCTTCCTTAGGGAGGCCTGAGCCTCATTGGCACATGCCCTGGCTAGAATCTGGAGGGGAAAGTCAATACACTGGTGCCTGGGACCCTCACCACAGTGCCAAAAATAGATTAAAAAGGAAAAGGAAAATGTTTCTTTCACCAGTGGAATAAAATCTGAATACCAGAATTCACTGAAAAATCTATATACACCACATTTTAGTCAAACACACACCAATCAAAGTCAAGATTGACTGTTTTTGCATTTGTAAAATGGCTAGAGCTGGGCGAAACTTCAGCCTACAGGAGGATTCTTTGTGGCAATTTCATTATAATGTTTTTCTATACCTACATGTTCCATCTGATTTGCGATGAACACAAGTCTTACAGAACGTGATGCAATTCCCACTATGCCAAAAATTCCTGGTTACCTACATTGGGTAGCAAAGATTCTTGTAGTAATACATCTTTCCACAGTAAATGGAAAAGGTCTGAAAAATTGGCCACAGCCCTGAGCCATAACACAAAATTAAATTGATGAGTTTATTCATTTTATTCTCACTACAAGTTAAACCACCTACAATATCACTTATATATTGCCATTATGTTACTCTGTAAAGGTGTGATATAAAATGCTGTAAGACCCGGTACCTTTTCAATTTATATAAACACAGTGAACTTCATTACTGTACATGTACTCTGCAACTACAGCTTAGCTGTAAATCCCCCACACACAATGGTATGGACATTAACCCCTCTATCCCCATTAAACTGTACATCAAGACAATACAAATTTACTGTCCCCACCCACCCCCTTACAAAAAAATAATACTCTAAAAGCAACCTACTGCAACTTTTAATTAAGACGATTACATATATTTTAGACCAATTGCTTTAAAGCAAGAAGGCAGTATAAACCTTCTAGGAAAATTTTTATAAAAGAGGTTAAGAAATATAAGACAATTTATACATTTAAAAACTTACAATAAATAAGAGATGCAGGCATTTTCTGAATACTAGGTACTATAATCCGATACAAGAACATCTTGCTGTTCTGAAGCCATAGGTTGAAACCTATTGTTCCTCACGTCTCTTCTCATCTCCATGCTTTTAGTATTCATTAAACATGACTGAGTACTATGGCTCATTACTTTTCACAAATACTGTGACTGGGAAAAAAGGGTCAGTTTTGCCACTAAAATGTTATAATACATTTTGACTGATCAATCATCATTCTAAAAAGAGTCCTGTAGAGCCAATGAAACAAAGACAGCAGGATTATGTGCCCCTCAGAAGTCAAAACAATATTTGTTGGAAGTAACAAGAATTATACCCCATCACAAATAACCTGAACTGAGAAGAATTAACTTAGTCCTGCAGTGAAATATCCCTTTTCCTTGTTCTCTTCTTGCAAAGTTCAGATGAAGATCACAGCATATTCATGATAAAGTTATACAACTGATTCAGCACCACAAAATGAACTGGGAGACATGACCGTCTGTCCTGGGTTGCGGGATCACAGGTTAGCCAGGAGAGTGCATTGTACTGTTCCAAAACAAACCTGTAAAGCAAAACGACTTCCATCAAGCTATACATTTTCCATTACCATAATTTTCAGACAGTGTTCGACACAATCTCACAACTAACCAACTTCTCCAACAGCTAAACAGTTAAACTAGCCAGGCTTATGAAATTCAGAGTCATCGTTCTTGAAGCAGATCAACAAGGCTAGGCAAAATGTTTTGTTTGCGTGGCAAACAATCATGCTACCCAGATGTTCATGTCATTAGGTTTTAAAAAAAAAAAAAAAAATCCAACAAAACTAGTTTATCTTCTGTAGATGTCTTCCTTCTATATGATTATATGCCTGCTCATCTCTGCCCTGAGCTCTTCCTACTCCTGCAGCACCTCCAATCCTCTTGCCTAACTCCTTCCTTGTATCCCCTTCCATTCATCAATAGATCTTCTCCCACCAGGACCCATACACCTGGAACTCCCTTCCTCTTTTGTTGCATCCAACATTCAGCCCTTCCATTAAAATCTTACTTCTTCTAACGAGCCTATTTACAATATGCTAAAAAGTGATGCTATTTAAAAAAAAAAAAAATAGCACTACTTCATGACTAAATGCATATTTTAGCCACTCAGAGCACTGCGTCTGATTTGTGTTGTCCATGAAGTACTAAGCATACTCAGCATTCAATTAATAATGAATAAACCTTACAGAAAAAGAGCCAAGTTGATATGCTGCAATAAAATGTGGTTATGCAGTTATATTATTAAAAATATTCTGTTTCATTTTAAGTAATAAAGCATCAATACCTGAGAACATCAGAAGTTTGATTAGAGTCAAGTGGGTGGGAGTGTTTACTGTGGAGTAGCTCGTCTGATTGCACTGAAGGCACATGGAGGTGCAAAGAGGCCTAAAAAGAGAACAGGCACCTTATCAGCCATCCAATTTAGACATCCCTGTTCCTTTACAATATAACCGCACCTTCCTTGTAATTAAATTCCTAGTATCTGACACAAAGGGAAACAGTGCATTCAGCTAGAACAGGAATCAGAAGAACCTACATATATTCTGATATGTTTTATTTTTTGATTAATGCATTCTGCTAAAATTATACAAGTATCTTAAGATAGGACGTAAGGAATCTCTTCCCCTAACTCATTTCATTGGGTTGGGAGATATGGCCAAGATCACCATTTAAAACAAAAAAAGGGACTGAAGTGGATGAGACTCCACTAAGTTTATCCATTTACACCAGGGAAGTATTTGGCCCACGATTTCTAATTGACATCTTACCAAGACTTTGCATTACTGTTGCTGCCAGTAAAGTACCAATATCTTTGTAAATTCTAGCAAACTGAAAGTAGCGCATTTTACAACAGAAAACAACTACACACATCAGGAGATGCAAAAAAAATAAATAAAAAAGCCACAAAATATCCTAACCTTCAGAGTTCTCATTAGATCATATTTTGGTACAAGTACAAAGTTTTGCATATTCGAGTCTTAAACCAAAAGTGAAACTAGCCTATTAGGAGCCTTCCTAATCCAACTGTTTTTTTTATTAGTATACCACACAATGTGTGAAAAAGAAAACAGCAGCAGTATCCATATAATATAATGGAACTTCTGCTTAACACATGGCATGGGGGAGAGCTACTTTTATTCATCTTTGTTTCAGGTTAGACATATCTGTCATAACAAACAAAATTATATGTATAATCTTAGATTTCAGCATATCAAAGTTTGAAGGTACAGCAGAACTGACTTGATTGTGCCAGACAAGAAAATGGAAGTGACAACATACACGATGCGAGAAACTCTTCTGGATAGATGAGTCAATGTCTACCTAGGACTATTCCCCACTTAAACTCTTCCTTGAGGAAGACCAAAACAGAACATATGGATAAAGCATAACACCTGCCTCTGTACTAGACTATATTTTCCAAGTTTAACCAGGTAGTTACACAAGACCTTTGTTTTTTGCATTGTTTCTAAGTAAGAGGCAGAGGCAAATTTGAGCCAGTAATCTGGAGAAGTCTAGCAAACACTTAGTGTAATACAACTCCTTGCAAGATATAGCAGCACACACTTATTAAGAAAGTAAGCAAAGCTTCAGTTGTAAGAGGGGGGGAAACATTATTCTTGTGAAACAAATATGTAAAGAAGCTGTTCAGAAGAGACCACCACTTCTGAACTTTTCCTGCTCCGGTTAAAAATGCCTCATTTTTGTAGAAAGGGAACAAAAATATCCAAATTGGACTGGTTTCAAAGGAAACCAGAAATTGTGCGTGTCTCTTGGAACACAGTTAAAATTACTGTATTCATTTGCTTTAAAAAGAGTTCAGAAGTCCAAAATGTTGCTATTCAGATCCCACATTACACATTTATCTCTAAATGCCCACTGAATGCTCAGGAAAAACACTGTACAAGTTCCTGAAGTACAGTACCTTAAGAAACAGGGGACACTGATTTTGTGCTTGAGGACATGCTGACCAAAACCACTCAGGCAATGGACCGGCTTTGGCAGTTGATACAAAGTAACCAAGGGCCAATGGTTGTTGCAGGATATTTGTTACTTCATCATGAGATTCTGTTGAAAGCAATCTATCTGTACCTTGACCCTAAAAGTTGACAAATATCAGGAAGAAGCAGAGTTAGTGACAAAAATGGAACATTTAGTTATGCTATTAAATCTGCAACTTTCCAAATTCTTGGATCTAATTGGATTGAATAGATGAAGGGTAAGAGGTCATAAGAACCTGGTATTTTACAAATGAAATCCTAATCTGAGAAACCTAAACTGGTAAATTCTGGTATTTACTTTGTAATAGTTACCTTGCCCATTTCACCTCCATGGGGGTAATGGGATCCTGGTGAATGTACAGGGGATCCAGTAGGGGATGCAGGAAGGATATTAATAATATCAGGATCAAGGTCATCTCCAGTGTCTAACAAATCAAAGATGCCCATTCCATCTGCTCCATCTTGAAAAAATGAAGAACAGTCAATTTCTATACCTCCATAAACAGACAATACGAATAGATCTTGTTTTGAAGTCAATGGATTTGCGTTTAGTAACCTTACTCCCCAACATACACTTTTTCCCCATAATTAACACACACACACACACACACACACACACACACACACACTAACCATTGTTTGTATTGAAGGCCAAGTCCAAATTTTCAGTGGTATAGGTCGACGATGCTACTTGCACAGAGGCAGACGTAGGGAACACAAGTATATGAGTGCATGATGTGTCCTGTGGGGTATTCAGCTGAGATGTCTGCATATTTAAAGTAGTGCTGCGTCCAAATACAGAACCTGTTGACACCGAATCTTTAAAGAAAGGAAAGAAGAAAGAAAAAGAAAAAAGATATTTTTCTTAAACTTCATATTGTTAAGAGAAACAAAGTCCCAATAACCAAAAGAAAGGCGCAGTTTTACAAATACCTGGCATAATAACAAAAGACCCTTGTGGTTCCATTGCCACCAAGCAAGCACTGAGAATGCTGGGAGAATCTGCAGCAGATATACCACACATCCTACACATATCTTTCAGTCTCTTGCTGAGGGACTGGAGGTTTCGGCGACTCAGCAAACAACTCCAATCTAGGGATATTAAGTCATATTAATTTATCTACCCAGAAAATAGTTTGTTTTGAACTTTGTTTCATAGAGTAGAAAAAATAAGACATTCAAAATAAGTTATTTACATAATCACTTTTCATTTATACTAATCTTCAAAACCATTCAGCTGCAAATTTATGAAGGAATTGTCAAAAGATGTACTTATGTTAGTTTCAAAAGATGGAAAAGTTAAAGAGTCAGACTACTTTATTTATCTTTGTGAGTTAAACAAAAGTCAAAGCTTTTAAACCAAGTTTCTACACTCAACAGCTCTATTACCTTTTAATTCTCCATGACCTATCCTTCCTAGACGGCCTATTACAACTCTCCAGGGCAATGAACTCATCTGCACAAGTCCCAAGCACCATTCCCAGAGTTTTTGGAGACCAAGTCTGCGGGCAGAACCTTTTTTCCTACGAGCTCTAGGATTGTGAAAGGGGTGGGGGGTTTGAAGGGGAGGGGAGAGAGAGAGAAAAGGAGAAAAAAAACAGTAAATGAAAGATTTCTACTCACACTTGGAGTTAAAATGTTTACACATCTAAAAGACTACTACTTATTTGGTGTTAGCCTGAATATTATCAGCAGACACAGGAATGGTGGTGTTCAGCCACAAGTTTATTTTTTTGTATATCCTAAAACATTAGGCAACGTTTACCTACTGAATTATGTAAATATTAAATATCAGTATAGTATATAGTTTCTTTACTGGATTAGTGTTATAATACTGAAATCAAAGTGAGAGAAAGCTTGTTCTAGCTTTCCTGTATGATCAGCCTTCTCTTTATATGCCAGTAAAAAAAGAAAAAATAAAAAAACCACAGAAAAACTGCATTAAATTCTTCCAGAAATTTAGTTCCACAACAGTACCCAGATAATACTGCTTATATTCAGCTGTTTGAGTTAGTTTTGCTAGATACTGGCTCCACAAAATCAATCAGAAGTATCTATACATAACTACTATACTAGAAGAACTTTGATCCAGGAGAGAGTTGCAAAGGTCTGGATATATTCAAGATACAGGTGCTGAGTGAACAGAAAAGCTTTGGTTCTTACCTGTTTGGTACATCGATATTAATTATGCAAGTTTCTAGCAGTTCTCCATAGAGATCTGTGCATGATGCAAGAAGCCATCTTTGATCATGAGATAAACAATAACCCACAAAAAGCACATTATATTTCTGTCCAGCCTCTCCAAAAGTTTCTCCTAACTCTGTTTGCTTGTCCTTTACAGGAGCCAATATAAAAGGGGGTGTATAGAGTCGAATACACTCTGGTCTCTGCAAGAAATGCAACAGAAAATTTAAGTACCAACCGACAGCTAATCATTAAGACTATGATTCTTTAATCATTAAAAACAAACACCATTTACCTAAAAAAAGATAAGGTCATGGAAATGTACATGCAATTCTGCCATGATTCCCTAAATGTTTACCAAAAGATTAAGTTAATCTTTAGCACTTTTTGTAACCTCAAGATACTCACATCAGGGCTCTTAAGAGCAGTTTCTATTGCTAAACCTGGGCCAAAACCAGTCAATGTTTTGACATTGGTTGAAGTTGGAAGTGGTCTCCGACACTGTGTAAATGCTGAAAATGCCAGAGATTTTAAGTGTTGGGTGTAGATTTGCCTATCTTCATTTTTCACAGGTTGTAACAGGTACTGACAAGGGACAATCTAAAAAAAGAGATTGAAAAATAAAACATTACCACCAGTGTGTAATTTACATTGAAAAATTATTACCATCTCCTCTTCAAATTTTAAGTGCTTTTTTAAGAAGTTGTTTGGCTAATGTTTTTAAAATTATTCTCCACAATCGGGCCTCTCCAGTTCCATATAACTTTCTGGCTTTCCTCCCTCCATTCTGTTATAGGATGTGAGGCCCTTTTAAGCAGTCATCTAACTGGATGACTCAGACCAAGAGAGTGTAAGCACCTTCACAATAAAAGCTTCTCTCCATCTACAAGCCTCCCAGCTGCCTAAGGTCTTTTATCACTACAAACATCTGTTGTCTGGAAGTCAGGAGTGCTGGATAAAGCTTCTTAATACAGTCAGTCTGGGAGGTAAGAATTACTAATGAAGGGACATCCCAAAGCTACCTTTCTCCCCATTTCCATTGGCAGAATGGAGCACGAGCTCCACTGTCTAATGCCAGACTAAAGTTAAAATGAGACTGTTACAGGATTAACTTTTGATCAGTGCTGCTGTAAGATACTAAAATGCTCTTGAAAATTTTATTGATGACACTTCTTCCCACAATTTAAACAGCAGAACAATGATAGATACTGAGTTCTTTGGATTCAATTCACCATGAGGAAAATACTATCTTCTTCAAACCCAGCTGAAATGAACAGTAATTTTTACCTTAAATTTTTTAGTAAACATGTTAACTACTTACCTGCACAGAAACTGTACTCCTGATATTAGGAGGAAGAATCTGAACCATCTCTAGAAAGCAACGAAGAAGCCCAAGGGTCCACACACTGGACGAGTTGCTATGCTCATCTTTCTTTTCATACGTAAAAGGATCAATTATATAAACTACAATTGCAGGTGGATAGGAGACAGCATGTGAATCTCCATCTGTAGGGACTCCAACTTTATCACGATCCATAGTGCTGGAAGTTAATTTGAAACCAATTGCTATAAAATTCTTCTGTTTTATATAAAGTATATCTGATTACACAGTACGTATTACATTAAAAATGGAATTTGATGGCACCCTCTAAGTGAAAAGAGCTTCTTTGCCTTGAGTAAGATGTGAGGAATGATTCTATCACATCTTTACTGATTTCAGTTTAGTGCACAAACTCATCAGCTTGTCAGTACCATTAACTTTTATTTTGTTATTTAGCTCTGCAGTTCACCCCTCTCCATCACATGAGTTCATCAGCAATTTGCCCCATTGCTTTAACTGGTAGAAGAAGTAAGGTATCAACCAGTTCCCAATAAAAGCAGTCTTATCAGTACAGCTTTAACACGAAAACCAGACTTTATTCAACAATGCACGTTTTATTCTCTACTTTCTTCCTTCTTGAAGATACAAAAAACTGCTTATTAATTTGGTTGGAAGTAAACTTTGTGAACATAGTTGCAGCGTACAGGGGTTGCTATTTTTTGCACCCCAGCAGCTTTTCAAACCTCTTACAAAAAGGTTATTTTTAGAGTTGGGACCCAACCTGAAAAACTGGGTTCCAAACCTTGAGAGAGTCTTAGGGTTGTAGTTCAGGTCAAACTTTATAGAATAGTTCAGGCCAATCTTTCTACGATACCTGGCATCTGAAAAACAGAAGCTTACATCTAACTGTCATCTTCAATTTTTGAAGTGAAGATGTGAAAAAGATTAAAATAAAAAAACACAGCATTGTGCTCAGTTGTGTAAGCTGTTTTTGTTTTTTAGATGAGTATTGCACATTAAGTACAACAGGTTACCTACCTTTCAGAGACTTCTGGGTGTGGCTGTGGAGGGGCAGATGAAGTTTCCCCAGATATCCCAGCTGCTTGAAGAGCGGGTTGTTGCTGCTGTCCCCCTGTCTGTCCATTCGGGGCTGTTGGAGCCTGTGTAGGCAGGGAGGCAGAAGTAGTACTGTTCATGCCACTAAAAGGTGGAAATGAAGGTTTGTTTGTTGATATCCCACTGCCTACATTGATGGAAGAAGATGAGGGGGCAGTAGTGGTCAAAGTTGAATTAGTTGTAGTAGCTGCAGAAGACATGGCACTGTTTGAAGTCACCGTCATGGTACTACTGGTAGCAGCTGCAGTACTGGACGATGGAGTGTTGGAATTTCCAGTGTTACCTGCAACCAGTGGCTGAGTGGATGCTGACTGACTTGTGAGGGGAACTAGATTTGGCTGAGAAAGTAAAGAATTGTCCAATGGCTGAGAAGCAAGATAAGGACCTAAAACAGAAGAAGTAGTAGTTAATTAAAAAGTTGGAATTTAATTCTTTCAACTTGATATAAAAGACCAATAAGAAAATCTAATAATAATTTTAACATTGATTTTCCTTTGTATCTTACTCAGAACAAATGAGAACACCAATACTTAGTTTTCAGATTCAATTTCTAGAACAGGTTCACTCCACTCGTCCCTTTTTCATAGAAAATTCACTAACAGACTTCGGGGACTAATACAGAACTCTGGTTGCAGCAACATTAGAATTGATCCAATAGCTGGGCAGCAAGTCTAAATGCATTACCATACAAATGGTCAGCAAGATTTATCGTGAAGTAGTGTGACAGACTTGCCCTGAAGATTTTACCAGTGGCTAAGAGTGTGTCTATATGTATTTTTGTCCAGGATTTTTGTTGGCCAGTGTGCTACACATATGCTTTCTTGCCTTTCACCTCTATAATATTCCTATAAATAACAGAATCAGATGAAACAAGGAGAACTAAAAATATTCAGTACCCAGGTCATATCTGCAAACTTGAGCATAGAGCTTGAGTTTGGAAAATGCTTCGTTGTTGGCATTAGCTGCCTGAGAAAACCAGTCTGTGACCGACTTTTCAGAAAGTTTCTTTGAAGCAGTGGATCCAACTCTCATGATCCCATCAGAGAGCAGTTTACAGATAGGTCTATGCTGACCGAGTCTGCAAGCCTGAAAAAAGATAAGATAGAAAAAAGATAAGATAGAAATAAGACAGTATTGAGTTCACAGACTTTCAAAGTTGCAAGGTATGACGCACGGAATTCACCACAAAGAGATAGCTTTATGTCTGTTTGGGTTTTTTTGCACGTTCAAAAAACACACACTACAATTTGGTTGTCACATAAATTGAAATGCTGCTTTATAATTCTAGAAAGCTAAATGGTTCTGCAATATGCATAGCCTGTTTTAAAAGGTTATCAACAGGTTTACCTAAGTGTAGGAAGGTAGCCTAACCTTCTTAACCATAGCTCAAGGAACGCAAGTGTTTAACTGCAATGAATTAATATTTGGTTGCACTTATTAAAAATGGTAGTACACAGTTTTACCACTTGATGGCATTGATAAAATAAGAAAATAGCTGCTTGAAAGGAAAAAAAAAAAAAAGCTACATCCAAATAAGATATTGATAAGCACCAGGATGTCCCTTTAGCTTCCAAATGTCTATTTCTAACATCCATTTTAGAGGACTCATTGAGATGGTACTCTGTGCAGGAGTTTCAACATAATTTGGGATCCAAGCTTGACAGATGACTGACTATATCAGAGGTAGGCAACCTGCGGCACACAAGCTGATTTTCAGTGGCACTAACATTGCCCAGGTCCTGGCCACTGGTCTGGGGGGGCTCTGCATTTTAAATTTAAATTTTAAAGGAAGCTTATGAAACATTTTAAAAACCTTACTTACTTTACATACAATAATAGTTTAGTTATATATTACAGGACTTATAGAAAAAGACCTTCTAAAAACATTAAAATGTTATACTGACACGTGAAACCTTAAATTAGAGTGAATAAATGAAGACCCAGCACACCACTTCTGAAAGGCTGCCGATCCCTGGACTATATACTAATAATATTCTTTATACTATCCCATTATATTGCTGTCCCTCACACATATTGTACCTCATATACTGCAGTCAGATCTCTAAAGAAGCTTTTTGCTCCATTCAGTAGGGCCTCATTCTCAGGACACACCACAACATAAGCAATGTCTCTTTGAGATCCATAAGGTTCCAACATCAGCCTCTCCCAGTATGGCAAGGCAAATGGAGACAGCACCAGAAAATCATAATCGTATCCCAGCAAAAATGTTGGAATTGGCAGTGGTTCTGGGGACTCATCAGTTCCTAGATAAAGAAAGATACATTTTCCAATATATTAAAAGGAAAACAGGAATATGGCAGAATCAATATTTTGCTTTTGGAAAACAGGAGTGAATAGAAACACTCATTTTCATCACTATCAAGAGTGAAGCCAGTATTGATAATAAATCAAGTTCTCTTTGCGTTAATAAACTTGTGTAAGGCATGCATGATCTAGCCCTATATATGAGTCAACAATATTTTATTGCTAGCTCCCAGGTCCACAAGAATAGCTTCAATATTATTATTTAATATTTGTACTTCTGTCAGGGTGGATAAAAATCAATGATTTTTGTAAAGAAATTGAAAATGGATTTTTTGATAATTTAATTTAAATACATTCCTTCCTTTAAAAAAATAAGCCTATATAAAATTTAAATTTATGACAACCTATGTTAAGACCTCAACTTACCATAATCTATTAAAACAATTTAAATTAAATAAGAATAGTAAGCAGTACATGTTTGTAGCCAAAGTCAAAGCCACTGAACTGAGTGTTACTGACGAAGCACCTGAAGCATGTTGAAGTGCTAACCCAGGCTTTGACAGCAGCAGCTTCTCCTGCAGGTGCAGAGGGAATATTTTTGTCATTTCACTTTATTCAACTAGTTCAGTTCAATGACTACTTCATTGAACAGTAAAGAAACTGACTAGGAGTCGGGTGGAGTTTGAGGTAGGAAAAGAGAACATGAAAGCTTGTTTCCTCTTCCAATCTATGAATCAGAACTGTGTGTGAATGGAAGAGATCTACTAATTCTAAAATCTTGAAGGACATGATGACCACAAACGAATCAGTTTAGTTTACTAACTACAAATAGCACATCCTTTGTTTAATAAATCAGTTAGTTTAAATGCAAAATGTGTTGACAAATTTTTTCTTATTATGTATCCAGCGCACTTACAGCAGTTTTAACTAATGAGGTTACAATGCTGCTTTTGGATTTTTAATTTAAATTCAATTTCTCTCCAAATACAGCTTGACAAATCAAAAGTTAAAAAAAAAATCTAGTAAATATCAATCCACCCATTTTCTAACAATAAAAATATAAAATTTTAGAATCCTTATATACATTAAGTTATATAATTGCTTAAATAAATGTGTACAAATATAATGTATTCTCCTAATTAGAAAAAGTACTACCAATTTAGCATAAAAGCTATATTTAGTTGCAAATCAATATGTTTTAATGGTTACCAACCACTGAGAATCAATTTTTCTTTATGAAAGTACAAATGCAAAACAAGATTAAAATCACTAACTTTAATCAGAGGTTCCTGCTTGCCACTTATATCGTAATTAAAATTTGTTATTTAAATCACTTTGATTTTAAATCAATCCACCCTGATTACAGTAGATAATAGAGGACCTTATCAGGAGCAGTCTTCCATCCAGCAAGGCATTCTAGAAACCGTTAAAAGCAGCCCTCACCTCAAACAGTTTAGAATCTAATTAAGATATGATGCAACAATGGTGTGTGCACCAGTCAGAGAGAATGGGAGAAAGAGGACAGGGGTGCAATGCACATATCTATTATAAACATCAAAAAAGTCTCTTGATAAAAGGCCATCCCTCTTTCTTATTAATGAATACAGTACTGTCTGAATGATGTATCACAGTAACATGCCAATATGCAAAGGATATTAATAAAACCACCAGAACTAAGATACTGGATTGAACACTTAACATATATAGTATCTCTGTACATATGGATTTCAAAGCAAAGCTGTTCTGTGCGTTTGTATTTCTGACTTCCAGTCCATAACTCTACCGCTATTGATAAGATTCAGTGCGATTTAAAAAACACACACAATTACTTTAAACATTCTGGTTTCTTAATGTCAACTGTTCATTCCAGCTCCAATCTCATCATCACTTTAAACAATAACTTCATGTAATCCTTCATTCATAAACTTTACAATTAAAAGCAACTGAGTGAATTCAGATATATTGATATTTTAAAACCATTCCTTGTATATTAGAAAGGTAAATATTTTCTGTGTGTTGTAAAGGAAATAATACCTCTAACCAATGGTTCTCCCTATTTTAAATCTCTTTTGGTTGAATCACATCTAGAACATTCAGGTTTGGTAACCTATACCAAGGACAAATTAACCAATGAGAATCTATACAAGTAGTTTACCATAAGAGCCTCGGCCAGCCATTTTGTGAAACTGCTGCCATGTGAGGGGGCCCTGCACACCCCAAGATCGGACTATTCGCTTTTTCTGAATAGCATCCTGAAGAACTGGCTGGAGTGACAGAAGCATGCGAAGGATGTCCTGTGAACACTGCATGCTCACATCCACAACTGAAATAGAACAAAAATGTAGTCACAGCTTAAATAAAATTATCTAAGAAAAAACTTCAAAGAGTTAAAAGGTCCTAAGTTTAGGTGAATTTGGGCGTTTAAACAAAAAGTCACTTTCTTGAAACATATTCTGTTCATGTAAGCCAGACTATTATCTTCAAGTCTTTCCCATAGTTAAGTGATAGCAATTAGAATCACAGTAGCAGTTCCACTATGCTTTGATTTTCCAGTCTGTACAATAGTCCCTTCCTTGAAAACTTCAGCTCTCCATCTTCTATCTTTGTATAAACCATAAAACTAAAAAACACACCTATAACTCAATTGTTAAAGTATTCAAAATATCAGTACTTCTCCTGCCACACAGATGTTTAGAGGGAATGCCAACCATCACTGCTTTCACAAAGTCTTGGGGGAAATCCTGTAAACAGTATTCATTATTTAGCCAAATTTGTCACACTTATTAGCTGTCTGTGACATTCTAATATGCACAGTTTAAGAATTAAAAAAAAAAAAAAAAACCCTAAAGCTTTTAAGATGAGGGTTAGAATTTTGTAGCCTCCTTTTAGTGAAATGTCTCACCCCCTTCCCCTTTATCAATATTTTCCAAAAGAACACAAGCCTCATTATTATTATGTGCCTCAAAAATATTTTGATTTATCTACAGGAAAGCTTTCCAAAATTGAACCGCCAGTGATCACACAGCACCTGGTGGTGGTCTGTAGAAAGTTGGCTGTCTTCCTCCTTGCTAGCTACTTTGAACTGCATTCAATATTGCCAGAATATCACTTTTCTATGTGAAAAATTGCTGTAGTCACCACAAAGACGTTGCAAGATCATTAATGGAAGAAGAGGTGGGTCTGTGATTATGAATGTGAGGAGAAGTGGTCCATGAGACAGTGGATTAACATGAGATCTACTTTTAGAAAAAGCCTCATGATATATTATATAAAAGCTGCATTGTTTTAAGAAAATATGTATTTCACAACAGACACCAAGTTTGTTACTGAATTTTCAACATTATTAGTGTTAAGGGTTTATAAAAGAAGTAGGCAGCAGAAATGACAGCAGCACCACATATTAACAGTTTTGTTACTGACCAATGGCAGCATGCAGATTAGGATGTGTGAATGGGCTGAAACAAAACCGAGCTTTCATTAAAAATAATTTCTGTAGGAAGGGTCACGAGGGTCTCTAGCATATGCAAGTTTTTCAAAATTCAAGCTGCACAGAAAGCAAAACAAAAATGTCTGTGCCATAGAGAAACAGAGTATAGGATTTACGTGTTCAAAATAGGCAGAAATGTTGTGATATTGTGACCTCCAAGTATAAGCAGACCTCAAATTTATTTATGATTATTAATCATGACACTAGAAATGAACAATAAAGATGCAAAATAAAAAAGGTTAGATTTTTTACCACTGCAGATAGAAGTGAATGCTTTTTAGAGAGCAATTGTCTGATTCTTTACAGATGCCATTTAATTTTTGCAAATCCAAATTCTCCTACGTTACTTTAACTTCAGAAGCGTCTCACCTCCCTCTCTTCCCCTTCAAAAGTGAGATTAAAATACCATATTTCCTTGTTATTTATTTCATTCAATTTCTACAGAAATTTAATGCCCAGAATCTGTAAAGTATCCATCATATGTATCCCACATTTACCTAAAAAAACCTTCAGATTCCAATGAATCACAGATACTGCACATTCCAAGCAGAGGCAGTATTAATACTGCAACAACTGCTCAGTATTACCTAGATTTCCGAAGATTCTGCTCAGTACTTCATAGGTAAGTTCACAGAATACCAAAGAAAAGACTACACTATATAAAACGCCGACACTGTGGGACACCCAGACTATGGGCTTGCGCAATATTTCAAAGCCACATGGCAAAGAAAACCTAGTTAGTATATTGATTTAGTACCTAAAAGGCCAGAGGCTAGGAACAAAGCAGCAATGGGAATTCACTCAAGTGTATATGTAATGGAAATAAGTCAATAGGCAATCTTAACTCCTCCTACTCTTCATGCTATCAGATGCTTAGAAGCAAGACAAGAAACAGATTTGCAGAGAAAAACAAGTATATTTACCATTTCTTTTTGACCAGTGATGCAAGCAAGTACTTTTCACAAGTGCTTCATCAACTTTTCCTCCTGACATATTGTCCATGAACTGGCGCCCATGTTCTAATGCTAAGGAGCAGTCATTGCAACAATCCCTTTCTTCTACACGTACCAGGTTGTTAACTGCACCAAATCTGGCTACAGGATCTTGATCTGCTGCTCCAAATGGTGAAAACAAGTTGGTGCACTGATCTTGCAGCAACAGCATCAACTCATCAGGCAATTTCTCAGGTTCTTTCAGTCCTCGCTCAACAGAAGTAGCTCTAAGAGCTTCAAAACGTTTCTCTGCTTCTTTGCCACACTCTGTATTACGCCCGAGGATATCCAATTCATCTTCAAGAAACAATCCAGAGTTGTTGCCAAACTTTCTATTCATGACAGCACTGAAGCCACAGGTACACCTATATTGAGCCTCTTGTGTTGGATCTGGAATGTAAACTCCAACATCAGCACCTTTGATGTTCATGTTGCAGACACAGATGCAGCAGCTATCAAAGTTACAGTCTTTGAACAGATTCATTACTGACTCTGAAAGGATGAGATTCACATAAAGACTGTGTGCCTCAGGGATGGATGGTACAGTTGCAGGTTCAACTGAATTTAGTGGTCTACATGTTGATGGTGTGGACGCTGGTGAATACAAATCAGAATTTTCATATTTGACTGAACCTTGAGCACTGGCAGGTCCACCAGCTCCACGAGGGGTACGAGGTGTCCTTGGTGTTCTAGGAGTTGGGAACCGAGGAGTGGAAGGAGATGGGAGAATTCCTGCTCCACTATTGCTAGGAGGTGCACTACTGGGCGGCATCCCAAATGGAGTATGAGTTTGTGGTGTGTAGGCAGGGCCATACTCTTGATCCATAGTGCTTCCATCACTAAGAAAAGCAATAAAGAAAATATTTTTAAATGAAGTATGTTTTTGGAAATACAAGAATATCAAATTTCAAGTAAACACTGTTCAGATTCACATTTTAAAACAAAAAGGTAGTAAATATTAGTGCAAAAAGTGCAATCAAAATAAAAATGTTTGGGCCTATTTGTTCTAAATGACTTTTCACTCTTCATTAATATTAAACAATATGGTGACATGTATCACTAAGACAATACACTGGCTTTACCAGCAGCAAACTCTGCTGGATCAATGAGGGAAGTATCACTTGGAAAACTTTCAAACTTTCCTTCCTAGTCACTGAAACATCTCCAAAGACTTATCAGGCTAATGAGACCTGAAAACATTGTTTCTACACAGATCTGACCCAAATAGAAGCAGCCCGTTGTACTCATGCCGTGGTTTAAATTATAGTTTGTGAACCAACAACCGCCTTATAAATATATAGCCCACATCTCCTAATCCACCTGCAGAAGGTGCACAGCAGAATAAATATTCCTCAAGGAGGAGAGAAATAAAACATGTTTTCTAATCAACCAGTCGGTCCTGAACGCACAACTACTGCTACTAAGGCTATATCTACACTGCACCTAGACACCCATGGCTCGCCATGCCAGGTGACTTAGGTTCATGGGGCTCAGGCTAAGGGGCTGTTTAATTGTGGCGTAGATGTTTGGACTTGGGCTGCAACTTGAGCCCAGGGACCTACCCAATGTGCAAGGTCCCAGAGCCCCAGCCTGAGCCAGCTAGCACGGGCCAGCTGATGGTTTTTAATTGCAGTGCAGACATATCCCCTGTCATCACCAGCAGATGTCACATCAAGCACTGGTTTCTAATTGTAAAGAACAAAGAAATGAACATGGGAATGGAACGTTTTTAAAAAACTAACTAAATAAATAAATGGCCTGCCCATCAGTAGAAAAGCTGATACTGATTAAGAATTGAATTCTAGGAAACAGCAAGAAGAGCACCTGCTAAGCCCTTGTAGTAACTATGATACTGCCAAAAGAACATGGAGTCCCAGGCTTGTATTTAATTCAATTGTTGCAATCTTCATTGCTTATTACAATTAGATTTATACCATCAGGTTTCCCTAAGAAACCCTTTAATGAAACATGAATAAAATTTACATAGTAAAGTAGCTATTTTAAAAGAGGAATTTTCTCTATTTAGATACAGTTTTTAGTCAATTTTACTTTAGTTTATCAGTAATTTAACGAGTGTTTTTAAATGTTTTTCACTATACTTTCTAAATGGAAAAAACTATTCATTTCATTTCAAAATATTCTAAAATGTGGCTAATTTTGATAGTTTTATACAACTTTTTAAAAAATAATGAAAATCTATTCATCATTCACTGGCACAAAAGCATACCCCTCTTTGATGAATGGCATGGTGGGTCCTGGAGGAAGTAACTCCAGTTTTCCAACAGTCCAACTCTGACGGTAAATGCAGTCCTCTGGCAGCTTGACAGGAGGGAGACATTGGCTGGGGAGAGTCTTTAGTGGGGCAAACGTGGAACACCCCACAAAAGCCTGACTATTCTCAGGCTTATAGACGTAGGAATAATCCTAGAAATTAACAAAAGAAAAAACACTAACCAGTAAATACAGTCGATTATATAAATCCGGCAACAAAAACGCTACTAAGATTAAAGTAATCAATTAAAAACTTGTTACTAATTTGATATTATTCTACACCTAGTCCATGCAATTTACATTTTTACAATTAAAGAAGTACATACAGCACTGGTACTGCAACTGATTACATGCTGACTGACATACACACAAAGGCCAGAGCTTATAATTTTAATATATTTCTTTAGTTTACTAGTGACTAAACAAAAGAAGAGCTCACAGTAATTCAGTATATTTCAGAAGTGAAATAATGGGTTTCACTTAACAAGATACTTCATCTACTTCTATGTCATGTAATCAACAATTAGTAATATAGGAAATATGGTGAGAATTCTAGAAATATTCCATTTATTGCTTGAATTTGGAAAAGGCATTTTATCAAAGTTACGCAACATTGCTTACCTTGATTTCAGAAGGTTTTGGACTGCAGAATCCCTCATCTACTTCAATTCTAAACTGAATGCCTACACTAGAGCTATTCCCTTCAAGTATAGTTCCTCCAAGTGTAGCGTCCATATTCCCATATTCCTTATTGTTCATATTCATTGGTGAAAACCCCATAATATGTTGTTCCAACGATGGTGGTGTTGGATACATTTTATGAAGATCTGCAGTACCTGTTTCAAATTAAAAATGTACTTCAGAGTATACTACAGGAACACATCTGTTTATCATATATTTCTTTCAGTTATCTTATACAAATTTCAAAACTTAAATTTGCAACTGTAAACAACATATAATTTAAATGTGCCATTTCTGATATTAGTAACCTAATTAAGGGAGAAAATGGGGAGGAGGACTTACTTATGCACGACAATGGGTCCAAATTTCCTGCTTTTGACTCTTTGCAATTGGATTTGTCATCTGAGCCATTCACTGTTCTTTTAGAACCAGGCTATAAAAGAAAAAAAATTAAAATTCCCATCTGAACCATTTTAACTAGCTGTAAACAAAACTGAACAGTAAACAGTACAATCTAATCATAATACCTCAAGCTTGAAAAATAAAATCCCCCGCTCTTATTGAATGCCTACTGTTTGAACTTAAATCTTACTTAAGGAATCATAGTCTAGTATTTCATTTGTTAAAAGAACAAGAGCATTGACCCAATAGTAAGAGGCAAGCACTTAACAAGAAAATGCACTATATTTCCTTATTTTTGCCAAGAAAATAATGAAAAGTGCCAGTTAAAAAGTCTTCCTAATTGTAACATTTACATGTAATTAAAAAAAAAAAAA
The DNA here is from genome assembly GCF_003597395.2 of Chelonoidis abingdonii. Taxonomy (NCBI): domain Eukaryota; kingdom Metazoa; phylum Chordata; order Testudines; family Testudinidae; genus Chelonoidis; species Chelonoidis abingdonii. The sequence goes on from NC_133788.1 coordinate 19,126,666, forward strand.
AACACACACACAACAAACAGGACTATGCTGAAACGCTTGTTTGAGAAGTGATATATTTAACCAGCTGCTTACATCTTTATGCTCCTAATACATAGTTAATAGCCATCTTCACTTTTCATTATGAACCTTTATTTTCAAGAGATTTTCTCAAATGCATTCATGTTCTCAGACAAGCAACATTTTTTCCCTCCCCACAAAAATGTTACAAAGCACTTTCCAGTTCAAGATAAAGCTTGTACTAGTTTCAAATGCTTTTAGAGGTTACTGAGATCTAGTCTACACAAAGACTTTGTATTAGTACATGTCAAATAGGGGTGTGATTTCTCTTTAAAAGATTCAAGTGCCACCTGAGACTGCAATAAAATTATTCCAAGATATTAACAGCTACACTGAAATGATTTGATAGAAGAAAGCCCCACTTTAAAATTTCCCAAATTTTTCATTGTTTTAAATATTTTTAAAAAAATTATATAAGTGGGTATGTTGGCTAAACAAGTAGAGTCTGGGCTGTAATACGAATATAGCACTGGTAATAATTATAATGTGATAGGTTTAGCTCTATGTCAAAGGCAAGTGCATTCTCATTGCCCAATAAGGATGTAAAGTGAAAGTCAGTCAAAAGTCTTATTATATATTATACTTTTATATTATATAATAGACTTATTATATACCAGTCAGTCACCAGGGAAAAATGTATTTTAAAAGTACACTAAATTTTTTTTTTTTTTTTTTTAATTTCTCCGCCACAAAATGTACAAGTCTGAACAATTTTTATCTAGCAGCTGATTTTACTTTTACAAACCACTTACTGTTAGTTCATCTTCATCAGAGTTGAAGAGATTGTCAAGGTCAGTATAAGAGACTACCAGGTCTGTTTCATGAAACAGGCTAGTTGATGCAGTGCGAGCGTGAGCAGCAATGCGTTGTGCATCTATAAAGAATATGAACATTTTATGCTCGCCATTTATTTAAATTGGGTATTTATTTCTTTTTAAATACTATTCAACTGGAGAAACCCAGATGCTATGAGCTCTTACTGAGCTAGCATATGCGTAAGTGAGGCTCCTTCACTTTTTACTAACTTATTTTAAAATTTTATATCCAAGGTATTTTTGCAAGGTTCAGTACTGAAAGTTACTGAATTTTGAAAAAAAAGATATAAATACACTTTGAAAGTTGCATGAGATGTTACTAAGAACTGCTCTGAATTGTTATCCATTCCGTAAGTCATTAATATGTTGCATTTTGAAACAAACATCTTTACCTTGCTTGACAGAAGGACTAAACAGTGACATAGCGTCTTCTCCTTCATGGGATAAAACTGTAACATTAGAGGTCCCATCTTCAGCCTGCAAAAAGGAGGAATTGTTTTGTGTTTAAAAAAAAAAAACCCACCATCTATATTACTGTATTTTTATCGAAACAAAAGCTCACTGTTGTAAATACAATAATCCTTACATGGCAAGAACCTGTAACCTTGTTAAAACTTCCCAAATAGTTCTTTTTAAATCTATTGCACATAAAGTATTGAAAATATTATAAAAAGTACCAATACTATATAATATAGTTCTATCTTCTTGCATAATTAATACCAAAAGACACAGGACAGATACCAATGTAGTTAATAAACTATTACAGTATTAAAATGTGTTCAGGTAAATAAGCAGTCCTATAAGCCATTCAATCTTTACTTCAAAAGCAAAACTTACAAAATCAGGGTTTTTTCTGTGCTGTGTACTTTTACTGATCATTTCTGCTTGAATGCAAGCATTTTTAATGATAAAGGATTTGCTAGAGAAAAATTATATACTACCATCAATGCTCAGCATAGTTTCAGAACCATTTCATTATTAAAATTAAAGCAATTTGTTTTCTCCAATTATTGATTTATGCCATCATTCCTTTACTCACCTTGTGTTTTCTCCCAGCTTCTCTTTCACTGTTTTGCCTATCCTTTTTGTTATCAGGAAAAAGGAATTCCACGTCACCATCAACAAATGCATAAGGATCAATTTCAGGTTCTTGGTCAGCTTCAGACACTACTGCTACTAGGTATTGGTTTTTACTCTGATATTGCTGCACCAGTTCATCTGAAACCTTTAAAGGCTTCCTGCACTGCACCATTAATCTGCACAGAAGAAAAATACAATTACAAAGCTGTATCAACCATCTATTGCCTAGGTTAAAGTATGAAATATCATCTGCTTTTATACAATTCCAAAGAACTTTTTAGTTAACACAGGTTCTCTTAAAAGATTTCTGGGAGAAGGGTTAAGCAATCACTTGCACAACTTAAAGTCTTTTTATGACCAAGACATACACAGTACTGCAGCCAGCATAATTTCTTCATTGTCCTTTCCAGAAACCTTAACTCAGACAAAAAATGAGAGATGGTTCAAAGTCTCACAGCAGATTAAATGTTTGCCATTTCTTGAACAAGTACAAAATTACCAAACCAACTACAGTAGCATATGCTGAACTGCAGTCTACTAACAATGACCAAGATGAAATTATCAGAGTAATTCACTAAATTGGTTTAGCAAAACTGTATGTTTTTATTAGAGTCTAAAGTTCCTGAGCATTTCACTCAAAATCACACAGAGAATTGGGAATTTAAACTCTCTTCGGGACATGGTTGGATCTGAAGAGTATCAGATGCAATTACTGTACGCAAACAGTCACAGATGGCTAGTCTTTGCTTGTTTTATGAAGACATTTAGGTATTCAAAAAAGAGAAGACTCTTACAGCATGCATGTACCACTGGGTTATTAGTTTAAATGATAATGGAGCTTACAAAGCATGTAGATAAAGCAACTAAATTTGTGATAGGAGTAGCTCAGTAAACATTAAAATGTTCAACATTCTATTGCATTTATACACAGTAGTGACATTATCAGCAATTTTTTTTTGCTGGCACAACAAACAGTTAGACCTATGAAATTCATATTCCTGAAGACAGAGAGTAAATAAGCCTAACCTCAGAAATTGAAATTTATGAGCATAGAAAACTTCTATCTTGAACTTAAAAAAAAAAAAAAAANTCATTCCTTTACTCACCTTGTGTTTTCTCCCAGCTTCTCTTTCACTGTTTTGCCTATCCTTTTTGTTATCAGGAAAAAGGAATTCCACGTCACCATCAACAAATGCATAAGGATCAATTTCAGGTTCTTGGTCAGCTTCAGACACTACTGCTACTAGGTATTGGTTTTTACTCTGATATTGCTGCACCAGTTCATCTGAAACCTTTAAAGGCTTCCTGCACTGCACCATTAATCTGCACAGAAGAAAAATACAATTACAAAGCTGTATCAACCATCTATTGCCTAGGTTAAAGTATGAAATATCATCTGCTTTTATACAATTCCAAAGAACTTTTTAGTTAACACAGGTTCTCTTAAAAGATTTCTGGGAGAAGGGTTAAGCAATCACTTGCACAACTTAAAGTCTTTTTATGACCAAGACATACACAGTACTGCAGCCAGCATAATTTCTTCATTGTCCTTTCCAGAAACCTTAACTCAGACAAAAAATGAGAGATGGTTCAAAGTCTCACAGCAGATTAAATGTTTGCCATTTCTTGAACAAGTACAAAATTACCAAACCAACTACAGTAGCATATGCTGAACTGCAGTCTACTAACAATGACCAAGATGAAATTATCAGAGTAATTCACTAAATTGGTTTAGCAAAACTGTATGTTTTTATTAGAGTCTAAAGTTCCTGAGCATTTCACTCAAAATCACACAGAGAATTGGGAATTTAAACTCTCTTCGGGACATGGTTGGATCTGAAGAGTATCAGATGCAATTACTGTACGCAAACAGTCACAGATGGCTAGTCTTTGCTTGTTTTATGAAGACATTTAGGTATTCAAAAAAGAGAAGACTCTTACAGCATGCATGTACCACTGGGTTATTAGTTTAAATGATAATGGAGCTTACAAAGCATGTAGATAAAGCAACTAAATTTGTGATAGGAGTAGCTCAGTAAACATTAAAATGTTCAACATTCTATTGCATTTATACACAGTAGTGACATTATCAGCAATTTTTTTTTGCTGGCACAACAAACAGTTAGACCTATGAAATTCATATTCCTGAAGACAGAGAGTAAATAAGCCTAACCTCAGAAATTGAAATTTATGAGCATAGAAAACTTCTATCTTGAACTTAAAAAAAAAAAAAAAGTAGAAAAAAGTAGAAAACAAACAAATCTATAGTATGGTTATACACACATCCCCTTCTTTGCACTGTCTGCCCCAAAACAGGTGACCAACTTAATCTGGCAACCATTCACCAAGACAGGAGAGGATGTGAGCAAAATACAACCTTCAAACGGCAGGAAAGTACCAATAACCTCAATACCAATGTAGCTGTATTATTATGTCTGCGCCAGACTCAGATACCTTTTCTGCTTGAAAGTTGTTTCTTCTCCAAAACTCAATATAATGGCCAGTGCGAAAAGTGGGTGCATCTTCAAGAACAGGTTTGCATAAACCTCTATTAAGTCCCAGCTGCACGATGATATGCCTTGTTGCTGAATTCATTCATGCCATATGCTCAAATGGCGTATGAGCTGACAAGGATATTCATGGTACTTAAGTTTCAGAGCAAAATCACAGCCCCATCTATAAAAATCTTCAATGCACTTCTGTTCTTCCCATTTTTCAATCAATGCTATCACATAAGAGACGCCAAAGAGACACCACAACTACCATTGCCTGTTTTGATAGCCTAGGCTAAGAGTAATTGGAGTGTGGAATAGGAGGATAAATTTGTGAGACACCACAAAGAGGTCTACAGAAATGAGTAGAGGATAGCACAAGCCATTTCAGAAATTACATTTATTTAAGGGAGGAACTACCTCAACCTCTGTACCTGAGAAGACACATTGACACTCTCAGGCTTTCCTCAGCACCTTAAACATCTTCTCAGCATAAGACTAACAGTAGACTGAAAGAAAATTGCTAAGTTATGCTTTTGCATCCAATCAAGACCATTTTGAAATAGAGCGCAGTCCAACCTGACTCTCAATCCCATAACCCTGGCATTATTTAGAATAGCTTCTGTGCAGCATCTTACAGCTAACAGGGACTTCAACCCATCCTTCTCAGGCAACGATGATATGCTTGATCAGATCTTGTATCTCCAGGATTATCCCCAGGCAGGCAATGAACTTGCTGTGATTGTACGTCAGACAGCTGGCATTTACAATTGGAGCAACGCTTGACACAGCTGGAGCGCTTTTCCCTTTTCCAACATCCTATATAAACTAACACAACAAAAAGACTTGGAAAACTAACTCGTTAGAAACAAGCAATTTGAGTTACAAGACAAACAGCTAGAAGAAAAGATTTTAAGTATTTGCTTTCTTTTTTAATTATCCAGAGGGAAAAAATATATAGTAGCAAGCTATTCTGGAATAATTATAGTCAATAAGTCGTTAAACTAGAGGCTATAAAAAAGGAAAGATGAAATTTCTTACTCTGACAAGAGTAAACCTTGAATTAGAATATATATTTCTTTACTGTCTGGAAGGGTGGAAGAAACTGATAATTGAATGGTGTAACACTACACACACACACTGTCTTGAAAGAATTACCAGACCCTACTAGCTGGAAAACTAAAACTATCAGCCAAAGGCCAGTATAAAAGATAGAGAGAAGAAAAGCTCCAGGAGCTCTGCTGCTGCTCTCAGCATTTCAAAACAGCAAAATAGTTATGACAGTTGTCAGTTTGACTATTACACAAAGGGTGTGAATAGCCAGTGAAACTGACAGTCTTAGTTTCATTCTGCTGCTGTGGTAGAAAGCTATAAGCAGCAGACTTAAACTGGCTACAGTAACTCCTCACTTAAAAGCTGTCAGGGTTAACTTTCCTTGTTACATTGCTGATCAATTAGGGAACACGCTCATTTAAAGTTGTGTAATGCTCCCTTCTAATGACATTTGGCAGCCAACTGCTTTGTCTACTGCTTGCAGGAAGAGCGGTCTGTTGCAGCTAGCTGGTGGGGGCGTGGAACCAGAATGGACCGGCAGCCTCCTATCAGCTCCCTGTTCCCCTAAGTTCCCTGTGCAGCAGCTGCCTGCAGTTCAGCTGTGTCCCTCCCGCCCCACTGCCATGTGCTGCTCCTGCCCTCTGCCTTGGAGCTGCTCCCCGAGACTCCTGCTTGCTGTGCGGGGGGGGGGGGGGGGAATTGAGGAAGAGGGGAGCTAATGTCAGAGTGTCCCCCTCCCCCCTACACCCCACTTACCCCATCTTCCATAGAGCAGGGCTCAGGACAGAGGGAGCTTGTAGCATCTGTGGTCTCAGCAAGCAGATCTAATTAACAAGGCATTGTACTTAAGGGAAATGCACATATCTCCCTCCATTCCTGCTGCCTTGCAGAGTGAGAGGGTTAACCTTGAGGGCTCAACCAATTGCTAGTTCATTATTTAGCAGTAAGGGATATATCCCACCCTCTGACTCCTCCACCTCAACCAAGCTTCACAATCATCATCACTGTGTACCAGTATTAAACTGTTAAACTGTTTAAAACATATAGTGGGGAGGGGGGGGTGTCTTATCTGGTGAGAAAAATTTCCCTGGAACCTAACCTCCTCATTTACATTAAATTCTTATGGGGTAATTGGATTCGCTTAACATCATTTTGCTTAAAAAGTTACATTTTTCAGGAACGTAACTAACTACAACATTAAGTGAGGAGTTACTGTATTTACCATCTCAGCAAAGAAAACAGCAATTGTTTGCATGCAGTTCACATTTGGAAGGTTTTCTTTTCAACTATATAGGCTACAATTTGAAATTTTATACACACACACACACACACGCTTAAATTTTGCTGACATGGATGGATCAGGTACCTTTTTTCACCAGAAGAAGCTCCCTACAAAGTGGTGAGTAAGTTTTCAAGCCCTGTATTTTATTTATATGAGTACAACAATTAGAATTAAAAAAAAAGTTTTAAGAAGATTAGTTTAAGTCCTTTTGATGGTTTATTTCCTGGCAATATTTCCTTCCGTAAGTTCTAATACCTACCCTTTTTTAGCAAGCCAAAGACAAAATGCTTGTAGGATTGCACATCAAGAAATTAGTACATTTCCATCAAGTTAACACTTCACATAGTAGTAAACACTGGAAGAATATGGTTCATACTGGAAATAATACACAATCAACAGGGCTGTTCCTCAAACACACTTCTCTACTGTGAAAGTCATCAATACTTTCTAGGGTCAGTTTCTGCTGCTACATGAACCTGTAGCTACTGAGTTTACAGGAAGGAAACATTTCTCTTTCTGCAGCATTCTTATATCAATCTAGGAGTGTTTCTGAAAGAAGCAGGTCCACAAAAGAAAAACTGGCATAAGAGTATGTAAATATATCCAGAAGACTAGTTTAATATATAAAGAGCAGAGATGCTATTATTGACTCAATCAAATTAACTTTAAAACTAAAAGCTATTGCCTCTAACTCAATCCATAATTTATCAAAACTATGGAAGTCTTAAGGGGGAGGTGAGGCAGAAGAAGTGAGGAAGTGAGCTGCAGACAGACTCAAATTAACATTTTGGGCAAAACAATAAAAATCTCACTACAGCTAAACTTCTAAACCAATTTATAAAATCTGAAAGAATCTGTACCCTTTTATCTATTTGGAACTGAACACAGTGTTTCTTTAAAAAACCCATATAGCTCAAGCTTTCTTACAGTGCTAAAATACTACAAGGAGGTAACTTATGGTGGGTTGAGGATCATTTTACAGAGGGCTGAAAAACCAGTTTCCAAAAGAAACCCAGATTGAGTCTTATCCAAATAAGTTTGTCTGCCCTGAAGAAAGATTATTTAAAAATAAGGATTTCCATGAGATTTGCGGGCTATCAGCACCAACAACAGAAATCTTAATAGTTAGCTTTCTTTGACTGATAACCTCAATCTCTTTATTAAGGCACTTTTCTGCAAGACACAAAAGAAGTGTCACATTGAATATAAAAGCACTGATTGGAGCACTGCAACAGCGATAATTGAACAGTCCCTTGACCTCAACAACCAGGCCAACAAGCAGATTCCAGATATTTTACAGTAGGTGTGGCCCCTCTTAAAAACTGATGTCTTCCAGGCAGCATGACTGACTCCTCTTCTGCTCCCAGTAACACTACCTAGTATATACTTCCTAAAGGTCACTCAGATCAATTGCTTTTTCTCACCACAGCTTCTGAAACACTTGAAACAAAGGTAAAAAGGTATACGAAGCTTCTAGAGTTTAACAGAATGAGGCCAATCATAATTATCTTCTATGAACCTATAGATATCTTCTTTATTTTATATATACAGAAGACAATATAAGAAGAGGGGGGGAAAAAAATCAGTCTCTGGCTCACACTTTTTCTTTGAAAATGGAATCAAATGACCTCAGACAAAAATTCCCCAATACTAAGCAAGTCTGATCTGAAGCAGAGCTGACCTTCCAAGCTGAACTGCTGTTAAAAATCTTTCAGCTATTTCCCTGTCCAGTACAAGAGAGAGTTTCCATTGCTGGCTTCTTGCTCTATATCCCTGCAACGTGTAATATGGGCTAATGCAGCTATGTTGCTACCTGAGACTAATATTCTTAGCCCCCCCAAAAAACTTCCACCATTTTAGATAAAACACTAGTTTAATGTTAAGGTAGCAGCACGGAGCAAAAGCCATCTTCAGCATGCTTCTCTGACCGAGTATTTCTAATTATACAAACAAACAGTGGGACCAGTCTGGATCTCCACCTAGAAAGGACTATCAAAGCAGTCCTACTTGCAATATAACTGACTGTAGAATTCTAGCTTACAGACAGATCCAACTATCCAGAACATGTTTTCCTCTTCTGTGCTAGGTTCTTCTGATCACAAAGGAAGAGGCAGAAGAACGCAGAAGGATAGCCCATTATGAAAAAAGAGGCAATGCTAGAACACAGGCTGGAGTTGCTCTGAAAATGCTCCTGCACACATTTATATGGAAAATGACTGACTCTTTTTGAAAAGCTCAAAACAAGAGGGAGAATTAAACAGGTATTCAAAGGAACATATATTACAGCATATAAAAGCTAGTCAGACACATGGACAAACATATACTATTTCTATGTATTCATCTATTAAAACTGGAACTACAAGCACCTTCCCACACCTACAGGATTCTCTCGGTCTGAGACCTTCTACAATGCATATGGTGGAAGTGGGGGCAGAGGAGGGTGTGTAAGAATGGGACTTACAGTGGACCTGAATCAAAGACTTGAAGAAACCATGACCACAGAACTCTTATCCTGTGTTCACTTAAAAGCAGCAGATGCCTTTTTGTCTAACAGGCTAATTTTTACTAATGTGCCTTCTAGTGGCCTGGATCACATGCAGCTAAACTATAAAAATAATCAATCCAGTTTTAAAAGGAGAATTTGACCAAATAGGAAAGTCAAGTTTCAGTTCAGACTCTTAAATCATGAACTATTAATTAAGATTTGAAAGTTGTTAGAAAACTCAAGGTCTGTTAGAAAGATACCAATCCTTCTACTGGACAACTAGGAATCTATTTGGGGTCCACTGGGTGGGAAGGGGTAAATACACTTTACAGTCCCAAACAGGCACAATTCATCTGCAGAAGAGAGATTAATGATGGAAACATGAACAGTACCCCTTGACTGTGCTCTTCAATTCCTCCTAATTTAAGCCGTGAGTTAGCAAGGTCCTTACCCATGTGCCTAACTTTATGCAAGCAAGTAGCTGTAGTAAAGTCAATGGGACTACTCACACTCATATGTTTAAAGTTAGCTGTGACTTTAAGGCCATTATATCTTGGGCTCCAGGTCAGCAGACAAACTTACAGTACCAATTCTATTTCATGACATATTTCCACATGGTAAAAAAACTCTTGACTTTTGATTACAAACACACACCAACCTTTCATTTTGGAGATTCAGCTCTGTGATAAAGAATCTCAAATTATTACAATGCACTTTTAATGTTTTTTCTCTAAGGACATGAACATTTTCCAAACTCAGACAAATGAATGCTCTCTCTATTGCATGAATGGAGTTCCTAAAGGGTTACTGTGAAACTCAAATGTCCTTTCATAAAAATCATTGACATTTTGAATGAGACTGCAGTTCAAATACCATATACTGTATTAAAGAAATGACATACTAGTCTGGTTTAAAAAAGACTCTTGTTTGGCAATTTTATAGTGAGTTACATTGTTGAGTGCTTTAAAAAAGTACCTACTCTGTAACTGATGTTATGTTGTCCTGTCCAGTTGGTCCTACTGGATCATCTCTGAATTTATCACTTGGAAGTTGTGGTGGTAAGAATTCCACATCCTTTTTCTTTGGAACTTTGTAAAACTTCCAAGTGGTGTTAGCATCATCTTCCTCCAAATTCATTGCAGTACCAACATACATTATAGGTTCTATAATTTCTGGGAATTGAGGTGGAAAAGGCTGAGACAATGGGTCTATCCTGTCTTCCATTGTTTTTGTGGGAACCAAGGGATCTGGTGTTGGCATCTGATAGAAATGCTGGCTCTGAGGAGTAGAAGGAGTTTTAGTTACCCCTTCATCAACGACATCACATGGGTGAGGACTAAGTGGTGGTGGTTGAGGTGAATTTGCCATTTCACTGCCATGCATCTGAGGAGTCTTTGCTACATCATTATTAGTTCTGATATTTGAAAATCTCACTTGACTGTCTGGTGCTGTGATCACAAGCCTCTGACTTGCTGAATCTGCCTCCATGGCAACATCGTCACTAATAGATGCACGATGGTGAAAAGGAGTCAAAGGGCGTTTTTGTGGCTTATCCCCCTTCTCTTGCTTCTCATTTGTCTTGTGCTTCGGAGCTGCTTGTTGTTGTTGGCCTACAGGTGGTGCCTGCCCCTGCTGACCCGAACTTCTTGGTTTAAAATTTTTGTGCCTGGAAAACAAATGGAGAATAATATTTCAATGAATCCCTGAAGTATATCAACACTTATACTTCATTTTATATGAACTAGATTTTTCTTTAAAAATAAATACATCACTTTGAGAAATTCTAAGTATTCTAGAACAGTGCTTCTCAAAGCCGGTCCGCCACTTGCTCAGGAAAAGCCTCTGGTGGTCCAGGCCGGTTTATTTATCTGCAGCGTCTGCAGATTCGGCCGATCGCAGCTCCCACTGGCTGCAGTTCGCAGCTGCAGGCCAATGGGGGCTGCGGAAAGCGGCGTGGGTCGAGGGAAGTGCTGGCCGCCCTTCCCACAGCCCCCATTAGCTGGAAGCGGTGAACCGCAGCCAGTGGGAGCTGCGATCAGCTGAACCTGAAGATGCAGCAGGTAAACAAACCGGCCCAGACCACTAGAGGCTTTCCCTGAACAAGCAGTGGCCCGACTTTGTAAAGCACTGTTCTAGAAGGTATTACAGAGTAAAGCAGGAAAAACATAGTAGCCTAGTTTTGAGAGAGACACAAGTTGGGTGAGGTAATATCTTTTATTGAACTAACTTTTGTTGGTGAAAGACAAGCTTTTGAACTACACAAAAAAAACTCTTTTTCAGATCTGGAATATACAATTATGAAAACCCAAGTAATCCACTATTAATTCACACTTTTAGTTAATTCAGATTAACTTTCCTTTGTGCCTGTGCAGATAAGCTCTTAAACTCAATCATTAACATCACAGTCACATAACATTTGATATTCTATGTGGTGGAACGACAAAAAAAGTCCAAAAAGCCCCAACCTAGGCTACCACTAGGATTAACAGTACTTCAATTACATTTGAAACACGACTGTTAGTGTGTTCTCGAAACCTTTTCCCCCACACTTTTCAAAGCAAAAAACTATAATAGAAATCTGGAAATTAGAACACAAGGTTTTTCCAGTGGTCTCTAGATATTGTGCGACGTTCACCGGAAGCAAGTGCTGCTTAATACTGTTAATCAGCCATAACAGGCGTTTTCAATCCACTCAACCTTTCTGGAGAATGCAGATACTGCCCCAACAAAGGGAAAAGTATCTCCTTCCCAAATCCTCAAGGCCCCACACCAGCTCTCCTTCTGGCTTCTTCCTCCTATGCCTGCCAACACCACATTGCACTAGCCAAAGACTCTCGTCCCAGGCCTTACGTGCCCTCAGAACTCCACACTTGAATTCAGAAATCCACATTTAGCTGCCATTAGATCACTGTGCTGATCCATGCAAAGAAAGAAAAATCCACTTGTTAGTTTAACTGTAGGTGTGAGCCCTTCACCAAGAGTCTATAATGGAGTTCAGGACTCAGGATACACGACCTAATAAATCATCATGTAGGTCCCGCACAGTACTGACAGTTACGGTTTAGTATTCCCAAGTCCATCATTAAAACCATTCCTGCATACTTCACTGTGTCTACATTATTGGACAAGTCTACTGGGTACTGTACCTTGAGCAATTGCAATTTGTCCTCTGTGTGGCTTCAACGAAGTCCCAGGATGCTACTTTGTCAGCTGTCTCTTCAACACATAAGCAATTTGACGTAGCAGAATACTTTCTCCTAGGATTCAATATTGGGGAGTTATTGTCAACTAGAATGTATGTTCTCTCTTAACATTTAGCAGAGGGTAAAAAACTAATAGATATAAGAGTCAGGAAAGACAAAAAGCGTTATACTGAAGAAATAAGCAATGTGAACTAGCATTTGCAGTAAGTTACTTCTTTAAAGTGTTTCAAAAGTAAAAACGCACTTTGCTGATTAACAACAGGCTTTAGTAGCCTTGCTTCAAACCATTTTGTGCAGCAATAAGCTGTACAATATTTATATATAATTAAGGCATACTATTTAATATACAGTTTTAATGTTAGTTTCAGAAAGGAGTACATACTTGTTCTGTGCTCTGTTCATATTGCATTCTTGCCAAACTCGATCCACCACCTGATTGGCTAGTTTTCTAGGGATTTTGCCACCATGGTGGCTAGTACTGTCAGAGCTAAATCCATCAGAAACAGAAGAAAATTTCACCCACTTCTGGGCTGACTGAGCATCAACTGAAAATAGAAAAGCAGCATAAAAGTTTTGCTAATTTTTTTTTTTTTTTTTTTTTTTTTTTTTTTTTTTTTTAAATCGGACAACATGACTCTAGAGGTCCATACGACTCAAACACTGTTCCAGCCAATGTGCAAAACAAAACACTATCCCTTTGAGGGATGTATTGTGTTACATATTTTAAAATGAGGAATAAAAAAAAAGTAGAAAAAATGTAGGTATACACGGTGTACAGTGAGATAGTGTCATGTCATGCAGAAAAACGGCATACAAATTTAAAGTGAAGTGAGTTCCCATGCCACCTCAAATTTCTTTAGAAGCTACATTGAACATTTAATAGAATCTCACTCCTGCAATAGGAACACTATCGAGCCTATCCAAGAACAAATGTATTTTGTGATCATATTAAACACTGCTGTTTTTCCTCTTTCATGTGTTATCACAAGTAGAATGATTCTCTCTCCCCACCCCCTAACAAGGTGTATTACTCAGCAGTCTCTGGTCAATATTTTTCTTCATGAGCCAAATATTAGAAAGAAAGACTAACTCCCCTAGAAGAAAATATATCTCTAGGAATACTGCACCTCTTTTCTCAAGGAACAAGTTTAAATATACATTTCAAACTAAAAGCAGCACCAACAGGACTTCTCAAGCATATATTTGTGTGTAACTTGTCCGTGTGCACGAGTACTTTATATAGATACAAATACACCCAAAAACATGTAAACTGTATAAAATAATTATTAATCCTTCACTGTATACAGTTTGATCATGAAAAGTTGACTTACAGTTTGATCCAAAGGCCACTGAAGTCAACAGGAATATTTACAGTAACTTCAGTGGGTTTTAATTCCATCCCTTAACATGGCCTTCTGCAATTCCTATTGCATTTTGATATTCCCCAATTATCTAATATGCTATTCACTGGGGGAACACAGATGCATAATTAAATGCAGGTATATAATGTATACATTTTGAAGGATGTAAACTCCAAAGGAAGACGACTTATGTAGAATGGTGCGAAGGGCATGATGCCTTCTGCATTTACTAAATGATATTTTTACTTGTGATTTGTGTTGTGCTGCATTTGGATGAAAATTGGAATTTAATTAAAAATGCACAAACACACCAATATTTTATTAATTAAACAACATATCCAGCACATCTAAGGTAAGTATCAAAAACTTTATTCATGTGTTGTATTTAAAACTGATTTTTTGAAACAAGAATTATTAGATGGGAGTTAGTAAACTGGCTGATTAAGAATCTGGCCCACGACAACCCAAAACAAAGGTATTTAGGTACCCAAAGATGCCATAGGAATTTTTTAAGTGCCTAATCCCCACCGGAATCAATGGGAAAGAGACCCAAACTTGTTTAAGGTCTTTTGAAAATCTCACTAGACACCTAGTCTTTAGGCATCTTTAGGCACCTAAATATTTTTGATAATCTGTCCCTATGTGCTTCAAGTTTTTCAAATTAATAGACCTCATCCCCTGGTTTTTATTCACAGATAGGAAGAGGAAAAAAGCTCTCCAGCTTTCTTGATTCCCCATCGGTTTCTCAATTCTGAATGAATTAGTCCAAAAGAAAATATTCTCTCTGCACCTGTTAGCTAGACTGAAACCATAAGTAATGAATGTGGAAGCTTCTCTGCACAACAAAAAAAAAACCTCACAGTACTTACATTTGGAAAAAATGTAAATATCAGCATTTCCTCAATGTAAAAACTGAAAATACAGATGCTTAATGCAATATATAATAATGACATTTATAAAACTTGAGCTGACCTCAAAAACAAAAATGTTTTCCTCTAATTCTGTATGTAAATCAGAAAAGCAACACTAACTCATAAAAAGATGCATATTTGTTGTTTCAGTTATGTTCATAGTAAATTTAGGCCCTTAATATAGGCTAAAATCAAGTTAATCATAATTTCAAACAGCTTTATTTTTAAAAAGAAAAAAATGCAGGATTTAAATTAAAAAAAATCTCTTTAAAATCATTGATTTTTATCCACCCTGGCTAAGGAGGTATTCAAAAGTCTCAAGGCAGTGACTAAACTTTCATTAGAAGAGCTCCAGTGCTAACACTAAGTCCACGTCTACACTACGGGATAATATCGAATTAGCTAAAATCGGTTTTATAAAACTGATATTATAAATTCGATTTCATGCCGCCACACTAGGCACAGTAATTTTCGGCGTTGTGCATCCATGGTCGAGGCTAATGTCGATTTCTGAAGCGTTGCATTGTGGGTAGTTTTCGTGCTATCCCCATAGTTTCCCGCAGTCTCCCCCGCCCCTTGGAATTCTGGGTTGAATCATTATTGTCGCAGGGGGTTCTGGTAAATGTCATCAGTCATTCCTTCCTCCGGGAAAACATCAGCTGACAATCCTTTCGCGTCGTTTTTTTCCCTGGATTGCCCTGGCAGAAGCGCCATAGCAACGGCAACCATGGAGCCGTTCAGCTTTTTTTTTTTCCGGCACCGTATGTGTACTGGATGCCGCGCGGAGAGAGAGGCGATATCTATCCCACCAGCGCTACACAGCAGCATTCACTTGCATTTTTTGCAATGATAGCAGAAATGGTTACCGGTCGTTCTGGTACCGATTCTACGCCTGCCGGAGAAAACTGGCAATGAGATGACAAGTTATCTCTCCTCCTCTGTACTGTCCGCTGCTATCATGAGTGCCCCTGGCTGAAATCGGCCGGGGGCGTTTTGCAAACGCAAAAGCAAAATTGGGATTGACTCACTTGGGACTGAGTCAATCCCTTCCTTAGGGTTTCTAAAAATAGAGTCAGTCCTGCCTAGAATAAGGGGCAATCACTGTATTAGAGGACCAGTGTATCAGAGCACAGCTGCTCCGTGTCAGTATTCACAGGGGGTGCCCCTGCAACAACCCCACCCGTTGCTTCCCTCCTCCCCCAACCTTCCTGGGCTACCGTGGGCAGTGTCCCCCCCATTTGTGTCATGAAGTTATAAAGAATGCAGGAATATAGAAACAAGAGACTTGTTAGTGAGAAAAATGAGGGGGAGGCAGCCTCCCGGGCTATGACAGTCCAGGCAGTACGGAATCTTTTCTTTACACAGAAAGGGAGAGGGCTGATGAAGCTCAGCCCCAGCAATCTTTGCTATGATGAAGACAGTTACCAGCCGTTCTGTACCATCTACTGGGAGTAACTGGGAGTCATTCCATTTTTACCCAGGCGCCCCGGCCAGCCTCTACCTGAGGCCAGCCAGGGCACTCACGGGCTGATGGCGATGACGGATATCAGTCATATTGTACCGTCTACCACCGGGGAGGGGAGAGGAGCGGATACTGCTCTTCACTGCTGCAGCATCGCGTCTACCAGCAGCATTCAGTACACATAGGGTGACACTTGAAAGTAGTCAAGAAATGATTTCTTTCCCTTTTTCTTTCACGTGGTGGTGGTGGTGGGGGAAACTGAGGAGCTATTCCCTGAACCACGCCAGACACTGTGTTTGAACCTACAGACATTGGGAGCTCAGCCAAGAATGCAAATACTTTTCAGAGACTGCTGTGGACTGTGGGATAGCTGGAGTCCTCAGTACCCCCTCCCTCCCCCATGAGCGTCCATTTGAGTCTCTGGCTTCCCGTTATACGCTTGTCACGCAGCGCTGTGTATCCCTGGAGATTTTTTTTCAAACGCTTTGGCATTTCGTGTTCTGTAACGGAACTCTGATACAACAGATTTGTCTCCCCATACAGCGATCAGATCTAGTATCTCCAGTATGGTCCATGCTGGAGCTCTTTTTGGATTTGAGACTGCATCGCCGCCCGTGCTGATCAGAGCTCCACGCTGGGCAAACAGGAAATGTAATTCAAAAGTTCGCGGGGCTTTTCCTGTTTACCTGGCAGCTGCATCCGAGTTCAGATTGCTCTCCAGAGCGGTCAGTGGTGCACTGTGGGATACCGCCCGGAGGCCAATAACGTCGATTTCCGTCCACACTAACTGTAATCCGATATGTTAATATCGAATTTAGCGCTACTCCTCTCATCGGGGTGGAGTACAGAAATCGATTTAAAGAGCCCTTTATATCGCTATAAAGGGCGTTGTAGTGTGGACGGGTACAGCTCTTTAAATCGATTTAAATGCGTAGTGTAGACCAGGCCTATGACTTTCCCGACTCTTGAATTCCGAGATTTTTACCCTGATACAGATTGACAACTGAAAACTACACCTCTGATTGCTCACAGATGAGAAAGTAAGCAGCCTTCTCCAACATTATAAAAGTGCTCTTGAATCAGCCTTCAAGCAATGTAAAGAGGCTGGGAATGTCACCTTTTCATTCCCAAACCAGAGTTTCTGCATAACAGTTACAATTACTGTCCACCCAAACCAACATTCAGGTTTTAAATTACAACCATTTTGCAAGTACCATTCTTGTACTAAATTAATATTTTTATAAAAAATTCAAAAGTGTTAGTGATAAAATCTAGTATATTATTACAATTCAAATAGTTTTAGGATTAAAGTGACAGTTAAAGGACAACATACTGGAGGTTACAAATCAATTGCATAGAGTGCTCTGAATACTATCTAAACATTCTGAGAGTTTATTTTAAGCAGAAACCTCAAGACAGTTTTCTTTTTGGGAAAGGGAATATTGACTATACCTGTCTGAACTTCCTCTGGGGACGTAGGCGGAGTCAAAGTTACAGAAGACATGACAGGATCCCTTGTGGAAACAGGCATTTGGTGGACACCCAAGCAAGTAGTTGAACAGTGAGAAACCCCCACAGTGCTGGGAGCAGGAATGTCTGTCTGAGGAACTAGAACAAAGCATGCTGGGTAGACCATTCGCACACCAGCTAAAAAAGAAGCACAGAGTCATTATATATATTCAACTCAGTCATTGAGTACTAGCTACATGACCAAATATGAGATTCTCTCTCTCTCCAGTCTTTAGGTTTTTGGTTGTTTTTTTTTTTTTTTTTAAATCACATTGCAATATTATCTATTACCTTATATATTATATGAGAGAACTAAAACAAGCCAGAAAACTAGATAACTTGAGCCCAATCATGTAGCTCCTTTCACTGTTTCATAAATAATGACTGAATAGCTGTCATTCTGAGAGGTTTGGTTTAATTATGTTAATGTATTGTAAGTACCGCAGTACCAGTGACAGTTCTTGTTCAGAGGTATTCTGATGAAGTCTAAAATCATTTTTCTATACAAGGTGTTCCAACATATAAACGGCTATTATGCCACCAGTTACTGCGATGAGCTTCAATACCATTACAAGCTCTCCTTTCTTGTAATTATCCTCCTGTCCACTGCTATTCTAAATGTATTACTTGTCAGTCATTCAATATAATTTACCCTACTTTTTCAGTTTCTCCAATAAAGCAACTTCATTCAACAGCAGCACTCCTTGTCAATTAATTCATACTTGGTATTGTGGCAATTCCACTTGGGTAGAAGTTTCTTCATTTTAATCTCTCCCACCCCCAAGTATTTGCTTCTTTGCTACTATTAAAAAAACAGTTAGCTACAGTAAAATTAAGGCATTTCTAATAATTTAGCCTAGCAAATAAAGGTCACGTATTTGTGCTGGCTTAATAGTGAAGTCAGGTTTTCTTTTTTTACATTTCCTTCCATTATTATTTTTAAAGACAAGTAGGGAAAAAGATTACCTTGTATGTCTTACTTATAGATTAAAAATTAAGCTGTTAATTATAGAAATAACTTGTACACTTAAGACTGTACTGTATGTCATCTGTACTACCATCTCTTTTCTGTAAAAATTCCGTCTCCTATGAAACTTTCAGTACAGGATCTCAGCTCAAGATAGGATATAGTTTAGGGTGGGAGAGTACGGACATAGGCTTTGTACAGGTTACTTGAAAGAGGGGGGAGATGAAACTGGTAGACAAAGTCAACAATTTCCAATATTTTAAACTTCCTAAAAAGCTGAAAATATATGCTGGGTTTCCTTAAATAGAAATTTCACAGGCTAACAAACATGATAGATGAAAGGTATCTGGGTATTCAAGTAAAGAAATTCAGAGATTCCAGTTAAGTTTACTACAGTAAGATCTCTGTCCTGCCTAATAGGACAGCCTATTTGATCCCCAGTTTTTTTACTCCAGTTCAACAGAGGTTGTAAGTACAGTGGGAACAATCACTGGGAATGTCTTAGATCATTCAATGATAAACTCTCTGGTCAACTGAAGAGCACTGTTGACTGGCTGTTACGGAAAGAAGTTATCCTTGGCCTCGTGTATCAAAACCAGATGCTCAATGCTAAGGTTTATAAAGGCACTCTTTACAATGCTGACCAGTTCAGCTCACTGCTTCCTTGTAGCTATAACCTATTTTCTAAAGTCTTAGACTTTAAACTCTTGAGGGCAGAGCATCTCTATTATGTTTACATAACTATTAGCAAAAAGGAGGCCCATGCCTCTAAATGCTACCTCAATTATACATACATAACGGAAAACTTGGGAACTAGAAAACACATAGGGTTCTAAGAGACAAGAAAAGATCCAAAATCCATCTCCAAAAGACTAATTTAAAAGGATTTAGAAAGGGTGATTATGCATGTATGTTAGTTTTCCCCACACCTTCAATTACAATTATATTACATACAAAACAGTAAAAGGACATTTAGATTACAAAGTCAAGCACTCAAATATTAGCAAATGCCAGATTCCAGATTTACAGCTGCCTATGCAACTGTAATTCAGCCTTCTTGTGTGTCTAGCCTGTGCACAAATGAGGCTGTAATCCTGTGGAAAAAGACACTATGCCATCATATGATTAAAGGTCATGATGCACAAGCCGACAAATTAAGCTTGTGTGGCTCACCATGAATTTGGCATTTCTCAACTCTTCTAGATTGTTTTTTTTTAAAACAACTGAAGGCAAAAATATTCTAATATTTACAACAAACAACATTCCCATCATGAAGCATCATCAGGGTTTAAACCCAGAGCCTTCACATTACAGCACTTGAGGTCCAGAAATAACCGTATTAGACGGCAACATTCCAAAAGCTCTTGACCCACAGGACTCTGCTGGGTCAAAAGGTTTCTGGTCAGAGATTAGCTTTGGAAAGTGGGGGAGGACACTGTGGACAGGCCTTAATTGTTCTCTAATGCCTTGGCCTTCATTTTAAAGCTACTAGCAGCCATAGTTGTGAAGAAAACTGAAGATGTGACCCAAGTACTGTATAACCCAGGGTAGGCAACCTATGGCATGTGTGCTGAATGCGGCACACAAGCTGATTTTCAGTGGCACTCACACTGTCCAGGTCCTGGCCACTGCTCCGAGGGGCTCTACATTTTAATTTTAAATGAAGCTTCTTAAAATTTTGAAACCTTATTTACGTTATATACAACAATAGTTTAGTTATATATTATAGACTTATAGAAAGAGACCTTCTAAAAAGGTTAAAATGTGTTACGGGCACACAAAACCATACATTAGAGTAAATAAATGAAGACTCGACACACCACTTCTGAAAGGTTGCCGACCCCTGGTATAACCAATGCAACCAGGTCTGCCCAAGTTTGCAGAGAACCTGAAGCAGTAGCTCAGAGAAGTGAAACATCCCATTCACCTCACTGGGTTTAAATTTAGATGCCAACACTGTTTCTTTAAATGTCAACAGTGTTAACTATTCCAGTCCCCAACTCGCATAAGAAAAAGTATATTATGAAGATCAACACAATCTACTGTGAATGAACACTCATTTTGCATAGGCCTTGAGCATCACATAGCAAGACTGAAGGGGAGATTTCATTTTTCTGAAGGAGCCTTAGCTTTCGAAAGTTTGGGAAAAAATACTATTACATCACTCCTACAACAGATTTCAGGACAGAAGTTTTCAACTGTCATTTACGTTCTAGCTATAAAAATGTTCTATAGGACCCAAAATAACCTTCTTACCTGCACCAGGTAATTGAAAAGGATTTGTCACTTATAAAATCATTTTGGCTGGTACAGCAAAATAAAGACAGCTAAACTATTTTCAAAACAGTGTGTAGCATACAGCAAAGAACAGAAGTCAGATTCAGGAATCTCTTACATTCAAAAGGTTTACTAGATCACTGTTTACCTTTAAAATAAGCCAGCTCCTACTTGGTCAGAGAATTTCAGTAAAGAAGCAACATGCATTAATATTACATACCTACAAGGACTTCCACAGCAGCCAGAGAGTCATCTTCCCAATCCATCTCTTCTTGTTTTTCCTCAGAACCCTCCTTCAGGTTAGATGTGATAGGATAGAATTGTTTCCATTCACCAATCAGCTTTTTTGTAGATGAATCTGAGAGTTTGAATGACTGTCCTGTGAGTGTGCCATTTAATCCAAATGGACTTAGGATAACTGGATATACAAAACAAATTATTTTAGGATACATCTAGAGAATGATTTGCACCTCCTCCATGACTAGGATTTCGGCCAACACCTACTACCAAATAATCCATTTTAAAGGACAGGTTAGACTGTACCTCACTACAGTACAGTATAAATAAGAAGAACCTTACACTCACATCTTAGAAGAAGAATTTATTATACCTCATTAAAATGTATATGTACTCAAAGAAAATGAGTTATGTAAGAATTAATGTACCATAACAGCAGTTAGAAGTTAATCCACCTGAACACCTGTGACAGAAAATCGCATCATGGATAGAAAGGAGTATGCAGTTGTCTGTGCACCTGAACAGGTGAAGGTAAAGATGAATTTGTGGCATCTGAGAGTCTGGTTTCACTTTCTTTGTGATAGTGTTAATTTGCTGCTCAATCCTCTACATGTAGTCACCTCCTCATTCTGTTTGTTACAATTAAATTATGATAGACATTGATCAGATTGACTACACATAAGGAAATATGATAGTCTTGCCTACATTAGGAAAGTTACCTGTTATCAATGGGCATCAGCAGCAGTGCAGTTAAACTGTTTCTGAACACAGTTTAACTGTAAACATAAAACAGAACAACCCACAGTCAGCACCATTTCTGGAACAGTATTTATAGACAAGGCTAACGTATTCCTGCACAGAACCACTAGTTATAGTAGCCAGTACAGGAGCCCATTCTCTAGGATAGGGGTGTCAAATATACAGCACACTGATCAGATCCAGCCCCCAAGCTCTCTCTTCCCATCTTCAAAAGGAGCCAGCCTCCACTACACCTCAAGCTGGTACCTGAGAGGGAACTCATGGGAAAAGCAGCACAGACACCAGAGCGTCTCTTCCTGTTCACTTTCTGATCCTATTGCTATGCAACAGCTTTTGGAGATGTCACTACACAGCTACCAAGTTTATTCAGTCCCATGTGTGTGATGTTTTATGCAATTATTAATTAGCTAATTTATATATGACCATAAACTTAATGATATACTTAATGCATGACATTTAGGAGGAGCTGTAGGAATGCAGACAGGGCTCCCAAAATGTATGAGTGTCACAGGTAATGTGCACCACAAGGCAGCCCTGTCACTGCTGCCAAAAGGCACCAGATGGACCAAGAAAGGGCTTTTTTCTTGACAAGCTTGCCTTGCTAACACTGCTGAGTCTGTAGGACTGGGCTCCTGCTCTTTCATCGCCCAGCCCCAACACTCCTGCTGCCACCAATGCTGACCCCCATGGCACTAAGCTTAGAGAACAGCTGATTCTTCACATCTCCACCCCTCTAACGTGCCAGAAGTGAAGCAGTTCCCAAACAGGAAGACAAATGTATGTTTCAGAGATGGGGAGCAGATAGGTGGAGCAGGAATGCCCAACTAAGAATGGGAATTCTGAAGTGTTGAGGGACATGGAGATTACAGGGGGTGATGGATGTACAGAGAGTAAGTTAATGGACAGGAAAGGATAGATTTATTTACTTTTCCAACAAGATCTTTAAATGTAATATCTAAACATCATTAGGTAAGGATTCTGCAGTTGGACTAGACCAGAAAGTTAGTTATCTGACCACACCACAGAATGAGTTTGACACCCCTGCTTTAGGCTAGTTGATACACCGGAAGATCACCTTCAATAACCTTCAGGAAAAAGGATGACGACTTAGCTGCTTCTGATCAGCTTTATCACAAAGTTTAAGTTGTGAGAGAACCAGTGGCGGAAAATGAATGGAGCAGCACAGAGTCATACAAATCCATAAACTTACTTTTCATTGCTGCCCCCTCTCCCTGCTTTTTGGCATCAACATTCCTTTAGATCAGCTGATGAAGGATTGCTAAAGAACAAAAGTATTGAAATAAGTCACAGAAACCTACCTTGGAAAGGGCTGTTAGACTGCTGGGCAAGGGTAAGATGTTCTTCACTCAGAAGATATACAGGTTGGTGCTGGTTGATTTCCACACTGGTACAAACATTGCTGTCCCCATGCAAGAAAAAGGTGAAAGAGCAAGACAAGTGCTCACTGGAAAAAGAGAAAGAGGGTAAAACAAATACATAGTATATTTACACTGAAGCCTTAAGGAGAATTGCTAAAGATATTAAATTGATTGTTTTGTTAACATCTATTTATCTTCACTGACTAAAAGATTTTTTGGGGAAAAGGGTTCTCTGATATGGATTCAAACACTCTGTCAACGAAGTTGCAAAAAAGAGTTCACACTAAACATGTTCTTAAACATCCAGAAGGTCATCAAACAAAGGAAAGATCACATTCTTGATTTCTCTCTAAAAGCGAAAGGAAGAAGAAAAGAAAGAAAAACCCTCCCAAAAAACCCCATATGTTGTCATCTTTGGATGTCAAAGCAGTTTTAAAAAAGATACAAGCTCAATCTTAAATGAAAATCCTTTGAAGATCATCTTTTAAAAAAAACAAACTAAAAATTTTGAATATAAAGTTTAATGCTGAAACAAGAAACAGGAAAAGTTTATAGTCACTTGACTGATAACTACTAACTTGGAAAAATGATTATGTTTTAGAATATTGAATTCAGAACATCTAAAAATTATCTTGCAGATACTACTGGACAATGCTCTTAAAAAAATTTAGGGCTTCTGTATAAAATATTCCCAACTGAATAACACTTTAGAAATTTCACTTCAAAGTTTCTACACTTTCAACATTTTCAATTTGACTGTGCCTTATGTGGCACGCAGCAAAGTCCTTTCAGAAAATTAATTTTTCAGTTTCCTAAACTCACCTCTACTGATTTAAATGTAATTTGTATATTATAGACAAAAGAGGAAGATCCTACCAATGTAAAAGTATAAATCACAATAAAATTCCTAGTGATAAAAGAAAATGAATTCAAAACAGGTCTCCCAGTTTCTGATGCATCATGGGTCTACCACGCACCTTCAAAGCAAGTTCAAAGTGTTAACATGACGGTTCTTTATAGATTACAGAATTTAGTAGCTTAAATTAAAGATGAGACAAAAAAAACATTTAAATGCCTCCTCAATACAACTCAGATAAATTAAGATATGATTTATAGAGTGTTAATACAGTGAATTAAAAAGAAAAAAAATCCAAGCATTATAGAGAGTCAGCAATGAAACAGAAGTTTTTCTACCCACAGAGATCAGACCTCAGAAGCATTTCTCAATTTTTACAGTTTTGTTTCTTTATAACCACACAATGGAATCTTTAAACTAAAACTTATTTCCTTGGATCATTTTTCATCTACATACAACTAGTCAGTCACTATTTTAGCAGGATTGATGATAAAAGTACTGAACTGCGGACACTGTTTTTTGTTTGTTTTGCCTTTAATTATGAAATACACTAATACCTAGCATGTAATTACTCTAGTTCAAATATGCCTACCTTCTTACAATCACATGAGAGTTATGTGGGATGAACCCCTCCTTTGAGGTGGAGTGTATGTGAGATATGCTTATCTGATCTTAATTCATAAGAAAAGAGAAACAACTCAAGATTCCTGCCAACATGCCACAGGGAGACCATTTTTCCCTGATCTGGGAAATTAAAGAATCTCTGATATGGTAGATTTAAAACGAAAAAACAAAAATACATGATATAAAGCAGGCCAACTTGTGAGCCACACAAGCACCAACTTAATTCAAATGCTGCAAGAAGTGAAAGCAACAAGGACAGTCACTTCTGATGCCAAAGTGAAAAGCAGAACAATCATATGTTCAGAGAGATAGATACCCTAAATTTGCACAGGACAAAATTTAAGTCCCATTAAGCTGTTCAATGCCACATGGAGAATGTAAGTCAAGGAGACCATTAAGAATCCACCTCCTAAGCAACTGAATGAGGGTGTAATGCCCATCCAAAAGGAAGGTTATACCAAGCATCTGCTAAGTCTTCATTCAAGAAAACACAAGCAAGAAAAAGTAATTCAAACTGGTGCTTTACTGAAAATCCAAATGGAAAACTATTTCCACTTTATTATACATGAATTACAATATTCTAAAGATGGCCTGATGAACCTCATTTAACAACTGCAAGGCTTCTGCACCTCAGATCTTGCTAAGAGAAAGAAAGCAGAGTAACGCCTGCAACTCTCTCCAAGAGAGAACTTGCATGTCACTAAGTCAGTGAGGCAACGCCTGCACAAGAGCCAGGTGATCAGAATACCTGAACTGGCAAGCCCATGAAGGAGGTCTGGGCATAGCGTGCATTCTTTCCTCACCTCATGAGATACTTTCATCTGTTAGCCTGAAGCAAGGGAATAAAAAGGAAGTTATGTCGTCTAGTTGAGAAGGCAAGCACTGAAGCATAGACACTTGGAATCTCTACATGAGAAAGAGGAAGATATCTGGAAAGCCCTACTTGACTAGTGTCTCCAATATGCATTGTTGCAGGAAACTCTCTTCTTCACCTCTTTATTAACTGTCATTTTCTGAACTTTCTTCCATGGAAAGTAGATAGAATCTGTCCTGGGTCTCCTGTTCTGCTTTCAGAAACTAAAAGTTTGAAGCTGTTGCTACAAGTAACTGCACATGGCACAGCTGAAGACTAGATTGGACAAGCCTTCTTTTTACCACTGGAAGGGTGAGGAAAAAGCAAAAAATATCCAACAGGATGCCCAACGTTACTACTGTGTTATTGCAACAATGCAAGACCGAGGGGGGGGGAGCGAGGGAAGGAGCTAGTTTAAACAGTTACTGTGCACTTTCAATGTGCCACATTCTTGAAAGACCACCACAAACTAATGCACTTGTGCAATTGAATATTGCACAAAACTTTAGGTCACATGTTTCATTTAATGGAATACTGTATCACGTATTTAGTCGGGGAAGAGAGGGCACAGTTTTGTAAATGCAGTTGTCCTCCAATTCCGAAGCATTACTAGGGGAGCTGAATGCCAGACTGAGAAGTACACATCTTTTAGAGACAAATATTAGCCTACTTAAGAACGCATTTCTATCTTTAATAGCAAAACTAAGAATTTTATAAAGCTAAATATACTAGAAAGTTCCTCACCATCTGATTAGTCAGTCTATCATGTTGAAGTCTTCAGTCACAACCAGAGAACAATTGCATACCTTTAGGCTGGGCAGCCTGAAGGGCCCAATGATTAGTCAACAGCCACAAGGGCTAAAGCAGACATTTTGGCTCCCTCCATCCATGAGATGCTGTTATAGACCCAACCAAGTTACAATTAACTAAATAATAGTCTGGAGGGGAAGATAGTTACTTTTTACAATTTATCAAGAAATTTGATGACTTTTCTAAGATGAAGCTAAAGTTTGTATTTTCTCTAAAATTATTCTTTTTGGAACATTAAAGTAAAAAACAAATGAAAGTGCTAGCTACTATAATGTTTCCTTCACATATTTATGATTTTAAAAAAAGATATGAATCTCTGAAAATTCCAGTGCATGCAGTTATACAGAGGATAGAGTTACAGAACGTTAGAAGATTTGAATGAAGTGAGTTAAGTTTATTATATATATTATACATTTTTAACTGAAAAACAAGCCTTTAATTTTTCCAATATCAAAATGTGACCCATTTCTTATGTCAATTATTGAGTTAATTCTACTGAAGTTCTCAGCACCAAGCTTGAATAGTACTAGGTCAGTGCTGAACCACATAGACAAATATGACTGACTAATCTGAGCTTGACTTGGTTTAAATGTTCAAACCTTACTCAAGGTCCACCCACAATCTTGAAGAGTGCATGATTAACGAACAATAGCACATGAATCACTAAAATTATTATTAAAAGAGTAAGTGATCAACACTGAAGTCAACTGAGTGTTTTAAAGTTCTCTATAAAGTATATTTAGAAATATTCTGTTTAAAAATTGTTTTTGTGTTTCTCCTTCCCTGCTACTAATACAAATTTGCACAAATCTGGATCTTTGTTTCCCAAGAGTTTATATGTTCCTGGTGCATTCCCACCACCACCTGAAGTCATAATCCTATAAAACAATAGCATCAACTAGTTACCGAGGAAGTGATTTAGTGTCAAAACAAAGGATGATGATTTCACCTGGGATGAAGGAGGACAGGAAAAAGATGTTCACGTAGTATAAAAAGGTCCTGCTTTTATAGAAATCTTAGTAAAGACTAAGAGGGGTGGAGATCTAGAATTTTCATGTACATGATGTTTCTGCATCTCCACTACACCAATTTCAAAGTACCCTCCTTGATAGAAAGATAATTTGTTCAACTATTTCTTAGCTTTACAACTTCTAAGTGCTTCACAAAACATCAGATGCACTGGAACCTTTAATCCACACTTCACTAAACTGTCCACTTCAAATCTGCACCAAAAGATTGGAGTCTCTCCTAGCATCAGTTTAGTATCAACTGCTATAATGAGGTCTTTAATGTGTAATATACACATAATAGCACATTTACCAGTAATCTATGAATATCAATAAAACACAACTAAATCACAGCTGACAAAATAAACCAATTACATTTTATCATATATCCTTGCTTTTTTTATTTGAATTCTTTAGTCACAAAACTGAGTAATTTGCCGAGGATTAAAGAGGTTCTACTGAAGTTAAGTTTACCAGTAATCTTATATGGTATGTAATTATCATCCCCATTTTACAGAGGCAAGAAGCAGACACAGCAAGATTAAGTCATTTTCTGAGCTCAGTAATTGGCAGAGCGAGAATCAGAAGTTAAGAGGTTCCTGTCTTCCAAGCCCATGCTCAAATCCCTAGAACATTCTGCCTATTTGGGGGTAGGAACTCTAGCTGATATGTTTAGGCTCTCCCATTAACATACCTCTGTTTCTGAATGCTATGGAATTTCCATCAGAGTATTTGGGTGACACTGGCCAAGACTCAGAATCCTCAGCATCAAAGCTGTGGGGCACTTTGACTGACAAGCAAAGCCATCATTCACTGACAACAGCAAGTGACCAGCAGTTCCAGAATGATGCATCATACACTGGCACAAGTGTCTCAAAATAGTTATTTTTAAAAAGGGTCTACAAGTCAACTCCTTTCAAATACATCAAGAAAGTTCTTTAAATAAAATAAAAAGATCAATTAGACTTGGGTGAGATTCTATTTAAATAGCCATCTCCATGGAGGATGGGGAGATTAGGATTTATTTATTTATTTTTTTAAAGGCAAGAAGTGAGGAAAAACACATTTATTAATTTTTTTCTAAATACAAACAACCTAAAACATACAGAAAGTACATTATCAGGGTTTTCAACTGACAAGAAGAGATGGCAATAGTCTGTAACATAAGCATCAGAGAAAAATAAAAGTCTATAGGAATTATATACCTGGTCACATGCTCAACATCATATTATCCCCTCTTCTCTTCTTGTCAGCAAAACCACAGGTGGTACGTTGAGCTAACAGAAGAGGAGCAGCTTCCTCAAGACCACCTGCTTATCTATTTCCCCAAGAGGAGCATTTGTGGAGAAGGACATATGGCTACAAACCTCACCGAAGATGATCCATGAATAGGTGCTTTCACACCCTGCTGGACTAATGACCCCAGGGCAAGGACCCCTTTGGACAGCTGCTTTCTCTGTGGCCACCCACATCTGTACAGCTCTGGTAGCACTTTTTAACATCTAATTTGGCAGCTCCACTCCATTTCTACTCCATGACAACAGCCCGGCAACAAGAAACTCCATGGCCTTTATTTGGGGTGGGAAGAAGCAGCATTTTACCATTTTTTAATTTTCATAAGAGCAGTTATTATATGAATATGAAGTTGGATTGTGTGTATCAGAAGCTTACTGGATTTGTATTGTGTTTTCTTTTGCCAATTAAAAATTCTCAGCGATCATTTAGATTTGTTTGTTTTGGGGTTTTTTTAAGTCTGGGATGGCAACCCTGAATTATGGTTCTTTTTTTATTTATTTATTGCAAAAGCTAATGCACCATCTAGTTCTCTAGGAAGAAAACACCACGTATGAACAACCTAGAATACTGTAGTAATAGACTGAATTAGCATGGGAAGTAGTATCAATTCACAATCATGCCTTTTCTTGCCCTCCGCTAGCAGCTTCTCTATCACATCAGGCTTCACACGATCTTTACCACAAGGCCTGCTGTCCACAAGGACACAGTGACCATTGATTATCAGTAAGCTTTTAAAACTGCTATACTTTATATGTAACTTAAGAAAAATATATATATTCACGTCCAAATGATTTAAAAAAAAGTTGTATGCCTTCTCATAAACAAATACTATATTTTTAAATATGAGATGCAAATATACCCAAACACTTGCAATTATAAGGAATACTTAAAAACAGTGGTTTCACGGCCCTGTATCTCAAATCCCAAAAACCAATATTAAAGCATGTATTTATATTAGAGCCTTCTTTAGTTATTCAGAATATAAATCTCAATTATCTCTTGATGTTCTAAATTGCAGCTTTCAATGTGGAATTTACTTTTGTTATACAAAATAAAAAAGCCTGGATAGGAACACAGTTTTGGAAGACATAACCAAACATTGTTCTGTTTGAGGATAAATATACCAATCTTCATTAAGTGCTTTGGCCTATTCTGGAACAAGTAAATACATTTAGTAAGGCAAGAACTATCTGTTCAAATAAGAAAATTCAGTATACGCTGCCTTTTGACATACTGGAAATTAAGGTAATTAATATCCTTTATATATGTTTGTTGTATAATACTGTTTGGACATTAAAAAAACTAAAATATGAACTTGTTGAAGCGAACTAAAATCCAGAGCCATCTCATTTTTCAGATTTTCCAAGTGAAGTCACAACCATTTTAACTTCTGTTAATTCAGACAAGGAAAAACTGCTTTCTTATGTCAAGTGCTAAATTTGTCTGCTAGCGGTCTCTGTAGCAACCCAATATTCTAAAGAGACAATCATGTGATCAATGCCCTCAGCTCCTGCTGTTTATCCTGCACTGTCCTACTTACAGCAGTTCTCAACTCCAGCTGTCTACAGTAAAAGGAAAAACATCACCTGCTCTCCTGCCAGTTCACAATGCCAGTACAGTCTCAGAGTTGCTGTAAAATTTGTTGACATTGTTTGATTTGAAGATAAACATAGTAAAAGGATTTGCATAGTAAGAAAAGAGAAATTATTTTTGATACAGGACATATTCTAAGAATATAGGAACGAGTGAGTAATTTGGTTTCAACACTCCAAATACTGAGGCACTAAATAAGAGATACCCATAGGACTGGATTTAGCTATCAGTGTGTAGTCCTAACTCCTCTGTCAGATGTGGAAGGGAAGAAGAGTCACTGCCAAGGCGATCAAAGGACTGAGATGAACTCATCCACCTACCGCCCCAACCCCAAAAGGTATAATTCAGAGTGACCTTTCTGAAGAGGGCAGCTATCTTGGAGCTATTCCATATCTGCCAGAGGGATGTTGGTAGTAGACAGCAACAAGGTACGCAGCCAAAAGAGTTGCAGGAATGTGTGTTCAAGACCCAAACTATGACACTCCCTCCTTACTTTAAAAAGGTAGTCAAGATGAACATTGCAAAAATAATTTCCCTCTAGAGTAACTTCTATTACACTGAAAATGTAACTTCTCAGCTAGGCAGCCAGACAAAAACCACAACATACCATAATGGGATTCACCATGGATGTAGGTGTGCAAACATAGCCACAAACAAGGCTATCCCTTCAGTTGGTACATCTGCCCTCTTCTTTTGAGCACGAACAGGGTGGTGAAGTAATTTGTTAGTTTCAGAGAGCTAGGACATGAACACCTTGAAATCAAGATGTAACCTAATTTTAAGCCTATGAGCCTTCATAATGTTTACATCTAGAATACTTTTTTCAAAGACTACTTATGGTTGTACAATTATGAACTTCTCTATTCTTTAGATTATATGATGCAAAACAATATTTTTGTAAAAGCTGTATTCTATTAATATCCAGTTTCCTGCATTCCAGGAGTAAGATTTAAATAGGATTACCTGTTGACCTTGTGCAGCTAGTTTTGTTTTCCATCAAAAGAAACTGTAGTTATATTATGCCCTACTGCCAATTTACACATAGTTTTTTTAAATCTGCAGTCTGTTTTCACTTTCCTATGCCTTACAACTGAGCTGCATATAAGTAGTTTCATTTTAATCAGAACTGCTTAGTTTAAAAAAAAATGCAACATTTAATGATGTTGCAGTTTGTGCTGTAAAATTCAGCAAATTGTATTTATTCCTAATATTTAACAAGACCCATATCATTATACATCAGCACTTGTTTTTAACTTTTATTTAAAAAATCAAGCTAGTCCTCAACAAAGAATCATACCTGGGGTAACATTTAATTAATTACTCCAATCTGATTTATTCTATGATTATGTTAAGTACCGTACAATAATTATTAACAGAAAGGCAGACCCAATAAAATGACAAGTTTCAGAGCATTCCAACCAGAGGGAAGTAGCAGTTGTGGATTTGGAATATTTAACTCTTCCCCTCAAGTCTTTCATAAGGACACAGGAACTTTTACATTCATAAAGTATACATTAGCTACTTGGTTTTCTGATGGCGAAAAATAGGGAGGCAACGTACCCTAATAGCACAGAGATTCTCACTTGTGTATAGTTTAGCCACTTTAGGTTTTGCCAAAGGTACAAGTGCCACCCAGAGGAAAGTTGGCTCACTTCAGTGTGTTTGTTTGGGGGGTTTCTTGGGAGAACGTACAGCCTATTGCCTTAAGGCTATGTCAATAGGAGATTTGAAGGACACAAAAGTAAAGGTAAGAATATTTAAAAGGCTAATCATTTTATGTGCTTTCAGTGGTAAGACTTTTAATGAATTATTAACTTACCTAATAAAAACTATCCAGGTCATAACACTTAATTTGGCAGAGAGGGTATCAGCCATGCAACTGTTATTTCCTTTATCACCTATTCATTTACAACCATAGAATCAGCCGCACAGGACCTTAAAGGATATACATCTCTACCCTGATATATCGCGACCTGATATTATATTAACTCGGATACAACACGGTAAAGCAGCGCTCCAGGGGGGCAAGGCTGCGCACTCCGGCAGATCAAAGAAAGTTTGATATAACGCGGTTTCACCTATAAATGCGGTAAGATTTTTTGGCTCCCGAGGACAGCGTTATATCGGGGTATAGGTGTAATATGAAGAGATAAATCTTTATTTGGTGTTAGTTTAAACTGATTTTGCTACAATTACACTCTGGGAACATGTACATCAGGATGCAATCATGAAGAATAGGAGTGTAACAATGTACAAAACTAAGAATTTGCCAAGTATTCTGTGTATTCTATGGAGCACAGATGCTCAATTTGAGAAGTACCACTA
Organism: Chelonoidis abingdonii; assembly: GCF_003597395.2. NCBI lineage: Eukaryota > Metazoa > Chordata > Testudines > Testudinidae > Chelonoidis > Chelonoidis abingdonii. The sequence goes on from NC_133788.1 coordinate 19,159,359, forward strand.
AGGGCTGGTCTACACTACGGGGTAAAATCGATTTTAGATACGCAATTTCAGCTACGTGAATAACGTAGCTGAAGTCGAATATCTAAAATCGATTTACTCACCCGTCCTCACCGTGCGGGATCGATGTCCGCAGCTCGCCATGTCGATTCCGGAACTCCGCTGGGGTTGGTGGAGTTCCGGAATCGATATAAGCGCACTCAGGGATCGATATATCCCGTCTAGATTAGACGGGATATATCGATCCCCGAGCAATCGATTTTAACGCGCCGATACAGCGCGTAGTCTAGACGTGGCCTAAGTTATGCAGGCAGCTAAATCCCAAAACTGAGATTTCTGAATGATCTTCAGAAAGGTTTCCCCATATAAAGCATGGAGCAGTAGGTCAATCTGGAGGTCAACAGTATGGTAACTGGCAAAGTCTGAAACAGAGTCACCGTCAAAAAACTACCTAGCCAGGTACACTTGGGGGGGGGGGGGGAGGTGAAGGGGGGAGCCAATACATCCCTCCCCCAGTGTAAACCATATTCATCTTTGGATACTCCCACTTGCTGTTACTACTACTGAAACACCGTTAGAGCAAGGGTGAACAAAAGCAATAGTTTGCCCAACACCACCTCTACACCCCCCTTGAGAAGCTGATTTTCCTTAAAAAAAAAAAAAAAAAAAAAATTATATAATAAAAAAAAAATCTAGAATCTACCAACCAGTCATCAAAAGGTACAGAGAAGTACTGCTACACCCCTTGGTAGAAGTGCTTTAAATCACAATAGTTCTGTGAATGTGGCATGCACCACATATAAATCATCCCTGTGGATGAGAGGCATTACTCTGTCATAAGTGGTCAGTTTGAATCTAGAGATGAGATAGGGAAGAAATACTGGAAGAAGCTGGACACAAGTTTTCCTGAAAACTATTCCTTTCTTCTCACATCAAAAAGTTACTGTGCCAGGTAACTTTCAGATTATCAGGTAGATATCTACATTTGCCTATTGTTATCAAAGCAAACACGATTTCTTCTTCTCTTCACACCTCTCAGAAGAAATAGTACTTGATCCAGCAGAAAGAAAAAAAAAAAACACCAAAAAAAACAGTAATGACTTATGATTTGGGAGATTATTCTGGGGTTTTACACACACAGCTTTTAAAAAGAGAGAGTCTAGACCTTAAAATACACTTTTCCATATTAATCTAAGCATGACTTTTTAAAACTAGCCCCATGTTAAAACATTGAAGTTGTATACTACATTCCATTTCACAGTAGTAAGGCATTTACTCAAGATCAAGATTATTACACAAAGAAGTTTAACAGAGATTGGTTAAATCAAAACTTTAGCCATTTCACTGCTGTTATACAGGTGCTTCCATTAGTTTTTCCAGCTGATACATAAAGTTAGTGATCATTACACAATTTTGACAACTTTTACTGGATTATGGTAAGATGTGCAGTAGCATAAACAAAGACAGATTTAAATGGTCCTTGGAATTACCGTTCCTCAACATTGGCCATGCCCATAACTATACACTCTTTTCCAGTGTTCTACATGTCCTGTTGCCAGCAAACATGAGAAAGGACGAGGGCAAGGATGCCTCAGAGTGAACAGAAGTTTAGGCTGAATAGTATGGCGCAGAAGAGGAAAGGATGCCTGCAGCTGAAGGACACATTCAAAAATTTTGAGTAGAGCGCATCAGCACAGAGGAAGTAAAACAGGCATCAGAAAAGTCTAAAATTATGAATGAGAAAGAAGCCTACTTTCTAACCTTGTTTTGCTATTTACTGTTAGGCAACATTGACAGGGTCAAGCCATTGTTTGAACCATGCTGAAAAACTGCTCCAGCAAAGATAAAAAATTAGTCTTTTTTCTGTCATTCATGAAATTCTGGGCACCCTTCTAGTAGAATACACTCCCAGACACACAGCCCTGTCTCTGTCAAAGGAGTGCTGAAAGTGGCTCCCCCTTCAAATGCCTCAGGCTAGAGAGCTATGTGTGGCTTATCCTTTTCCCATGTATGGTCATTAAAATGCTCCCCAGGCCCAAAAGCTACTTGCACAGAGAAAAAGGCATCAGTGTTGCCCTTAACTCTGAAACAGGCCAGTTATGTTATTTGTGTACCTCATCCCTTTTTTCTATTCCTTTCTGCGAGTCTCTGCTTCACCTTTATCTACTCTCTGCGTCATTGCCCAGAAATCTTGCCCAGGAGAGATCTGCTGCTGCTTTTGAGAGGATAGGCAAACATCAAGACATTGTTGCATACTGGATATCAAGTTAGATTCTCAAAAGAGAAGACAAAAGGCAAATTCTCTTGCAAGAAAATTTCAACGAATGTGTAGAAGTGTGGTCCAGGAAGACACAGGACCCATGGTCCCACACCAAGTTTATATCACAGAGCGTGCACAGAAAGTATGAGACCATGCCAATTAACCATTTTCTTCTCAGCACGTAGTTAAAAATCACCACCCTAAGCAGCAAATTAAGCAAGTGAAACAAAATTGAGAGATAAGATAGCCTACCTTTTATTTATAGGTTTTTCATCTTTCTCATAAGGCTTCACAAACCACTTCCCAATGCGCACAAAATTCCGGTTCATTAGACACCTCTCCAGCAGGTTGTGAACTGCTTTGAAAAGCAGAGTGCGACATTCGTAAGACAGTCCATTCTCCCATATGCCATCTTCCTCTTCTACAATGCAAAGGAAAAAGGAAAGCCTTTATGGTGATGTTTAATTTTTATGTCTATTAACCTTTTATTATTTAAGTATGCCAACTCCAGGGTTCATTTAAAGTTCACTTACAGCATAAGTGACATTCGTTCCACTATGAGTTTCTAGAATGTCATAATATGCAGTTTAAGGAAGGAAAAAACCACACACCGACAATCCAAAAAAAAAAAAAAACCCCGACCACTTACAGTTAATCCAAGAAGCATGAGGCCTAAAAATAGTGGACATTTATTAAGTAACATTCACTGTACCTTTATTTTATTAGCATAGTCAATATAATTATCTAGGGAAACAACATTACTCTTGGGTTTTTTTTCCTTTTCCACAGTAAACAAACAAATTAAAAGACATTTATACACAAGAGAAACACTTAACACCGCTACATTACGAATCTTAACACTGGCTTGCAAGTTGGTTCAGACTTTGCCTAGCATGCGCTGCTTACCCCAACAATGAACAGGCACTTGAAAATTATGCTCATTAAATAAATAATAATGGTCTTAATGTTTATCACCATGTTGTCCAATAATCACACTACAAAATTAAGACGACGGGGGGGGGGGAACCACAAGCTTTGGAAACCACAGCCTATCACTATTATCTGTCTTCCCCTTCTTTAACAGCAAACCTTCAAGTCTAGTCTCATAGCACAGCAAAGTAAAGGAACTTATTGGGGAAGGAAAAGTATTTACATCAGACAGTAAGTCAGTCTCCCTATCCACAAAAAAGCAAGACATTTAGTGGACAAATTTTGGCTCATGTACCAGATAACATAATTGTTCAATGCTCAACTCTTCAAAAACTTATGTAACCCCCGGTCTATCTTAATAATTTGGTCTCCAATAAATTCATTTGTTCTTCAAACAGAAGGACGGAGAAAAAAATAAAAATTAAAAAATAAATCCACCCCTTACTTTACAGACAAATCAAAAAGCAAGGAGCACTACCAAAAGACTAAATTTAAAATTCTAGTCTGGTCACTGTCCATTCTGGTCCAGAATCAGTGCATGAAAATACTAACTGACCCTAGAAGTTTTTGCACTGGTCTGCAGTTTCTAAGGCCTGCTGGCCACAAGATACAGAGTCATAATTATCACAATACATTTATTAACAAGCATTTTAACACAGCCCTCACTGTCTCGGCACAAGAATAAGATTAAGAGATAAAATATTTCCCAGGAAAAGGTAGCAAAAATACATCATAACCTCCAACAGCACGATGATAACAGAACAGAAAAGGCATCTAGATTCCTCCCCCCGCCCTGGTTCACAACTGTTAGAGAGTCCAGACAAGACAACTGGCATAGAAAATGACAAGAAAATACATCTGGCTGTGCTTTCACAACATAGCTAGGCTTGGATTTAGATTAGTTATTTCCCAATTAGAAGGCTAACAAGCAAGAACAGTCTGTTCATCCATCTCTTTTGTTTTTTACCCTTCGGTTAGCTTACCAATGAAATTGTACCTTGCATGACAGTTAACAGAGGTCTGCCATGTAGCTGGGCCCCTGAGTTGGTTTGGGGTTTTTGTTTTCTTTTCAAGACAGGGATCAGCCCCTTCAGTTTCATCTTGAGCCTATGAACAACCACTTCCGAATACACAGAAAAAAGCACTCGGAAAGGCAGTAGGAGTCCCCTTCACAATTAGTCTCAGGGACAGCATGTGGAACAGCTACAGAGGTGGCAAAATGGCACATGACTATGGTCAATATCTGTGTTTGAACGTAAGGGCACAATGTGTTTCAGCCACAGAGGAAAGGAAAGAAAAGAAATTTCTGGACAGAGTTTCTATCAGAGAATCGTGAAACAGATCTAGATATGGCAAGTAAATGAAAGCATCTTCCTATCTCAAAATGCTTACTATTATCAGATCAGCACCACTTTCTCTTTATCTGATAAGAGTTTAAGGTAGTTACATTTAATCCAGATTCTGTTCTCTGCCAAAATACTGGAAGAGTAACGAACTCTCTCCTTTACAGCCCCCCCAACTGATAAAGATGAGCACAAACATACTGATGACGCTGAAGCAGGTTATCTCACACCAATTAGGACGAGAAGTGACAAGGGGGGGACTGAGAGCCCTCTGGGAAGGTAAAGTTACCTATCACCATGTTCTGGGATCCCTCCAACTGAAATAAGCAGAGCTACTTTAAAATATTTCTTCCCAGTCACACCATGATAAAAGCATCTCCGGATCAAGAGTATCAAAGGCTACTGAAAGATCTAGTAATATTCACTACCAACAAACTTTGTTAGATCAGTGTTAAGGTTACCTAATCCTGCCATGTGCCATTCCAGAATGGGTGGGAGGCTAAGCATAAACCTCTGAAACCCAGGAAAGAGTTATGGTAATGTCTCCTTAACTCAGCCCTGTTTGAGCAATGCAGCCCAACAAGTCCCTGTGAGAGCTCATATGACTGTACCCTCCCCAAGCACATGGAAGACAGCAGAGAGGGTGAAGAGCTGTGAGGGGAAAACCACTTAGACCTTGTACTAAATAGGATAAAGTCCAAATTTAGGTCAGGCTTAGTGACCACAAGCTAGCTAAGGCTAAACTATACCACGATCTATTGAGAACAAACCAAAGACTTGCCATGTAAACATCTATTAGTCTCTATCCTTAGCATTTCCTCTGCCTTCATTAGGCTCTGACACACTTGTGGTACACTGTGATGTATGTGTGATATATGTGCCAGCAAACAGTTGGAACTCCAGCAACAGTGAAGCACATATGGCAGAAAAGGTGCACAGCAACAAGTGAATGAGCACAGATGTGAAGTTCTGGTGTGCACTGAGAATATGCAAGAGCATGAACAGCATGAGGCAACTTTCTGTTTCCTTTTCTTCACATACTTGGTCTGTGTTTGTATAGCACCTATCACAGTGGAGTCCTGGTCCATCACCAGTGCTCCTAGATGCTATGGTTCATACTAACCAACTAGTCTCTGAAGGTGATAGTGGCAGCCATGATGGTACAGGTGTTTAAAATGTAAAGCCCCACACCTTTCAGACATTCTGAGATTTTTAGAACCAATAGGGCCATTGTGATCATCTGTAAAAGCCTCCTGCATAACAATTTCGAGGGGGATAGATCCCCAATTATTCTGGTTCCAGCTACACTTACACTTCTCCTCAGATGGCAACATGAGCTCTGGCAACTTGCTACAATGACTCTCTGGATCAGTACAGCTCAAGCTAACCCAGTTAGGTTCAGTGAACACATAGGAAGAAGAATGACAAGAGAATTGTGTTGGACACTACACAGCACACCACTGGAAGTAGCTGATTTTGTTAGGGATAGGTCAGGTTTGTTTCTTCCCCCACAAATGACTGTTGAGAGCTCCAAGGAGCAGTTATATTCATGATTGTGGGAGACTTGTTTGAGAGCCATTACTTTAACTCTGTATTTCCTAGTTTTCAGAGGTTTAAGTTTATTAGTAACTGCTGTTTCAAGAATTTCAAAACACATATTTGCTTTAAAAGCCAACTAGAAAATATAGTAATCCACTAAAGAAACCAGGGTGGATAAAAATGATTTAAAAAAATTGATTTCTATTTAAAGATCGTATTTTGACAAAATGCATAAAATGCATCCAGCAATCATCCCTCCATAATGGCAACTATCAAACTTCAGAGCTAAGGGTGAACCATTCAAGAAATATATGTTTGCTGATGTTTTAAAGAAAGTCACACCAGTGAACTGGCGGAAGTCAATAAGCACTTGGATTCAGAGACTGTTGAAATGATAATCTCACTTTTAACAGCAGTAGCTTCTTCTCCCGGTGTAGAAAAAAATATTTTCTTCCTTTGGACTAATTCATGCCAAATTGAGAAATCGTTTTGGACCTGAAAAAAGCAGGAAAGCTTGTTTTCCTTTTCCAGATTATGAACAAACAGGAAAATGAAGGTGAAGACAACTGAGTTAGCTGCAGAAGCCAATATTTTAAGTTTCTCCTGTTGACCTGGCTGACAGTTGATTTAGTTTTGGGTTTTTTTTAAATATTTCATTTAACTATTTTAGTTAAACAATTTTAACAAAAACAAACCTGATTTTAAAAAACTTGAATGTTTAAATTAAAAAATTTATATGCTTGCTTTGTTCATTATAATATGTTTGCTGTTGAAGAAAAAAAATCCAAAATACATAACGTCATTGTTTTAGTTAAATAAAACAATATAAATGTCTGTCCGGTGATGTTCTCCTCCTAATACAGAATGGTAAGAAAATCCTCGAAATATTAATGATTAACCTGTTGAATTGGAGATGTTTATGAAGTCATTGGAAGGTGAACTATCTGCTTCAATTACCTTTGGTAAATGAAATAACCAAAACAAACAAACAATCATTCATTTTCTGATATAGCTGTAAAACTAATCTGACAAGTTTTCAGAATAAATCACTTTAAAATGTATAATGTGTTCCTTCTAAAAATGAAACCTATAGCTATCTCTGAGTTGTGAAGAATATGTATTAAGGTTATAACCACCAAGAATGCACTTTTATGTAGAAATCCATGATTAAATCGAGTCTTCCTGACTAGTGATTTAAATCAAATCCACCCCGAAAGAAACAATTTACAAGTATTGGTCTGGAATAAGGGCACTGCAATTGTTGCTCTTTACAAATTTAACAACCATATGTTATGAAAGTGTTTGAGCTAAGGAGATTCTTGTTTTTCTGTGTTCAGAAATTATGCAAATACATTTGGGAACGAACATCTTATCATACATGCAGCTCTGTAGTTCAAAGCTGTGGCAAACACAGGCAACATAACAGAACAAACATTAACCACAAAGCTTAATGGTATTGGACTTTAACTACACAATAAACTGCACCATTTCAAAGGTTAAATGACTGATTTCTATATAGCCCTTTAAGTGATCTCAAATTTACAATAAAATCTTGTGCATCAATTAGAAGCACCATTTAAAAAAAAAGCTAAGAGGTATTTTCAGTCTTTATGACCCATTTTGTTTTGGGGTAGTAGTCTACAAATAGGGGAAGGAAAGGTACAGAAGTGAATCTTTGCCACTATTGCAATAATTCACGGTCTTCATTTCAAAATGATCAAAAGTGTGCACTTGAGGAAGGGAGTATTTTTCCAACCACTTATTTTTCTACACATAAC